>NC_053024.1:744074294-744374294 GCF_003073215.2 Triticum urartu
GCCACGAGCCGATGCTATTGTACACATTAGTGCCGGCTAAAATTCGAACCGGCACTATTGTGCTTCACGTTTGACCCTTTATCTAGTAGTGTTCATAGAAGATTTTGAACACAAGGATCGTGTCTGGCTCTGCAAAACAAATTCCACATACGACCGTAGAGAGTATATTATTCCACAAATCTAATCTGCTAACAACTTTTCATAACGTGACATCCTGCCGTGGTCCGGTCATTACGAACCGTTTTTCCCAGCCCACCATTGCATGTGTTACGAAGCGGTTTTATTGGCATGTCTTGTCGAAGCAGAGATCATGTTCCCCTTATCATGGGATTCTCATCAATACGGGTGTGGGTAACCCAATCGTGCTTATTAGTATGCCTCCTCGATTTTTAGGCAAGTTCCAAACCCACGCGGAGGATGCTTGATATTTGCCCTCTTTATAAAGGGGCCAAGGCCTGTCCTTTTCTTGTCGCGCTCGATCCTTCCCTTGCCCCACCTCGAGTTCCAACACCCAAGGCTCAGGGTAAGAGCTTCGGACTTTCAACCATGTCCGGATCCAACCTTGAAGGCCGGTGGATGGCCTCCTCTGTCACATAGGAGGACATCAAGAAGCTAAGAGAAGCCAGGTATCTGACCACCGAAATCTCGCACAGGCTGCCTGCTCTAGGGCAGGTCATCCCCACTCCCAAACCCAACGAGAGTGTCATATTTGTTTCGCACTCCCTCCGAGGGCTAGGCTTTAGTCTTGATCCATTTGTTAGAGGGCTTATGTTCTATTACGGGCTCGATTTCCATGATCTAGCTCCAGATTCCATCCTTCACATCTCGTCGTTTATCGTCGTGTGTGAGGCCTTCCTCCCCATCACCCGACACTTCGGCTTATGGCTCAAGACCTTGAATGTGAAGCCGAAGATGATCGATGGGCGACACGCAGAATGCGGAGGTGCCATAAGAAGCAAAGGCGCTAATGCTCCATGGCCAAAGGGTTCCTTCCCGGAGGTGTCCAACCTATGGCAGCGGGAGTGGTTTTACATCACAGCTCCCCGAAGTACGAAGTGGGCAGCCGCCCCCGCCCTCCGCTTGGGCCCCCCGCCAGAACTGGCATCATGGGTCAACAAGGGGCTGGACTGGGGGCCAGTTAATGACGTGCCGACATTGCAAAGTTGCATCCGAGATCTCCTCAAGAGAGGTGTCAGTCTCGTCAAGGTAATGCAAATAATGCTAGTTCATCGGGTCCTGCCATGCCAATGTCGATCTCTCCGCATGTGGGAGTTCAACCCGGAAGGACCGCGAACTATTCAGCAATTCTTCGGAATGACGCTCGAAGAGATGTATGGATTGTTCTTCGGATCACGAATGAAGTGTCCGGACACCACCGAGGATGCGGGTCTCAACTGCAACCGTCTAGATACCCATGTAAGTAATCCTGCACCGAACATGATGTCTTTTTGTTTGTCACAACATCATTCTGAAAAAATTACTCTCGACCAGGACTAGATAAGAAAGGCGGAGAGGATCAGGTGTTCGGCCCCCCTTCCCGAAGGCTCACCAGATCCTGTACTGGCCAGGATGCTTGAGCACGCACTTTATCAAGTGCCATCAGGGGAAGATAAAGGGAGGAATAAAGAAGCCGAAAGCGGGCTTCACACATTACACATTCGAACCGGGGGAATTATTGTCTCCACAATGGAGGATAATCGGGAAGAAGAATCTAGAATCCCATCTCCCCAAGGAAGGAAAAGGACTGCCTCTAAAGACTTGGAAACGGAGGTTTCCAAACGAGGGAAGAAACCTTCACCAAGGAGCCCTGCCCCGAAGGGCATCCTTACTACACATCGCCGTCAAGGGGGCCAGCCCTCCACCGAGCTGTAAGTGAACAGGAGTATTTTGGTAGATATATCCTGCTTTATCTCTGAGGACAATAACCGAGACATATATCTTGCAGCCCGGCTCGTAGCCCTTCTTGACAGAGTTCGTCTTCGGGGGATCTTCTTCCGGAGATGATGGAGAGCGAAACGCCTCCCCCTGCCTCCCCGCCTCATGGGGCAGACGACCCTGAGGTGTCATCACGGAGGATTTCTCCTGATCCGCCAAGGCCAGAAGGTAACCCTTTGGCCACCCTAAGTCCGGAGTATTCGGCTCCTAAGGAGAGCAATAAAAAGGGTCCGGGGCTGTCTAGTGCCCAACCGGACGCACTGATGGGTCTTGTGGAGCAAGCGGCTATCTCAGAGGCGCATTGTACATTAATGGGTACGGTGGTTGAGAGAATTTCATCCGCCAAAAGTGGGTTGCATGAAGCTTTTAGGAGCCTGCTAAGAGGCTTTGAGGTACGCAAAGTAATATATATATATATATATATATATATATATATATTTTGACGATACCGTACATGCTAGGTGTGCTGTATACAGATAGTATCCCCTGAGACTCTGGTTGCCGTTCAGAGGTGGTAAACAGAGGATCATAGTCCCAGGTAATAATCGCGCTGCTTTCATGTGCAGGCGGTGGAGGGTCCGATGGCTGGCCGGACTGCTGAGTTTACCGAACTGAGGCGGCAGCTTTACGCGGCAGATGCCGACATCATGCTTGTGAACAAGTGGCTTGATGAGGCACATGGTATGTATTTTCGGTTGGTCAATAAATATTAAGAGGAGCATGATGCTAGCATCTATAATATGCTGTGACTGCAGATGGAGTTGCCGCCGTGGAGACCCTTCGGGCGGAACTTGCCCGAGCCAAGGAACTAGCTAGGAGAAGTGATGCGACTGCCCTAAAGGCGGCGGAAGAGTTAAGAGCCGAACGGGCTACTCATCGCCAGAGCGAAGATAAAATAGCCTAGATGGCTGTTGAGCTGAAAGATGCTGCCGGCCGATATGAGCTTCTTGAAAAGGAAAGCCAAGCGAAAGCGGCTGTCCTGAAGAAAGCCATGGAAGTAGCCAAGGAAACCCGCTCTAAAATCAGAGCGGCGAAGGAGGAGCTCCGTCAAGACGGAGATATCACAGCTGGGAAGCCCTTTTTGTTGCGGATGAAGTTCGGAGATCCGATGTATGCCCCTCCGGATCAATTATGGGGTGCTGCAGACGCATACTTGGACTTGGCAACGAGTTCTGCTGATGCGACTGAGTTTTTCAAAGATCAGAAAGATCATGAAGTGGAAAGGTTGTTCTGATCGCAGTTCAGTGCTCTGACGCGTCCGCTGTTGCTAAATGAAGAAATGGCCGAGTGGGCCGAGCTCCATAGGTTGTCCGGACTTGCCATGAGGTCTGTCGTGGATCATCTTTTGCAGAAGGGACCAATGCCGAATAGTTATTTTGGTTTAGTGGTACGATTCCTTGGTACTGTGCCGCATATCAACATTGTAAAGAGGTCGGCGTGCATAGAGGGTGCGCGGATGGCCCTTGCCTTTGGTAAGACATACTGGGCAGAGCTGGAGGCCACCGCTATTGCAACCCGGGGTCCGGCCGTAGGCCAGGTCTCGGCCGAGCACTATTTTGAAGAAGTCCTAGAAGGCGCTCGCTTAATAGAGGCTCAGTGCTCGAAGAGTATCGTGTTCGACTGACATGTATCCCAATTGTAAAAACAATGCTATTTGTATTATGAAGGCTATGTTTATACTTTTGCCTGAAAGTATTATGATGCCTCCTGTGCGGCCGTTTATGTATGTATATAACCTGAAAGTTTGCAGTCATCAGCTTTAGCCCCCACGCATATAATGCAGGGGTGTTCAAAAAAGCGCGTATTCACACTTGATCCAACATCTTGGTCCATTAACGAGGTGATAGCGCGGCGAACAAGGCAATCGGACTATATAGCTTTTACACTTTCACTTAGCCATATGAGTTTGACAGTGGGGCTACTATATAGCCCCTGGTACTTCCGCGCTCATTCGAATACGGTGCGCGTACATACATGACCGGGAAACCAGTCCTTCATTAATGCTGAGGAATCGCGAGGATTCCGCTGAGTCATCGAGTGGTTGACCAGTCTCGCGCTTTATCATGACAGTCAATTTTCGGCTTTCTCTACTGAGGTGCTCATCCAGATGAACCAGGGCACAATCGTAGTAGTTCTCCCGGTGCCACCTTAGCCGATAGAGCAAAACGTAAGGTAGCAAAACACGGGAGCCGAGCAAACCCAACTATTGACCAAAGACATGTTTTGGAGCTGATGCATATAAGGCCAAACTCGTGACGCCCAACACTCCCTAAGGTATTCCGACTTTACAACATATACTGGGCTGAGTAACGCCCTCGATAATGAGCCCTGAATTTCCAGGTGCATCCATTACTCTGACGTGACAAAATGCCAATAACGCCAGCATCCCTCTCGGTTGTGTTGATTATCCGGGGGGTATGAAGCAACAAGAGACTGTAAACAAGGTTTACACAGGGTCTTAATCTAAAAAGAAACCTTTGAGCGGGCCCGTGCTACACGTGTGCGCCTGTGTCTCTATTGTGCCGTATCCTGGAAGGGTGTAGCCAGATGATCATCTGTAAAAGAGAAAAACCCAGGTGAAAGTCTTTGTGTGAAAAATTGGTTATTCTTAATGAACCAGTAAAATGCGATCTATCATTGTATTAAGAGGGTCAGGCCAAACGTAGCCCTTTTACATGCGGGAAGCCCCTAGCACCACCTATGGGGGTATATCCCTCGACCCAATCTCAGGTTTATCTGAGCTGTTATAGCTAGTGGTGCGCCGGACTCGTCTAACCGTGTCCGTGGTCTTGACGACCGATCATTCATTCTGGTTGGAGAGGCCGTTCAGTGTTCGGCTGCTAGAGCTGCCACATATTCCTCCGCATGTAGGGAATGCTCTGTGTTTCCGCTAACTGTGATGATGACACGTGGACCGGGCATCTTAAGCTTAAGATAAGCGTAATGCGGTACTGCATTGAAACAAGCAAAGGCCGTTCTTCCGAGTAGTGTGTGGAAGCCGCTTCGGAATGGAGCGATGTCGAAGGTTAATTCTTCACGTCGGAAGTTGTCGGAAGAACCGAATACAACCTCTAGCACTAGAGAGCCCGTGCAGCGGGCCTCTGGGCCTAGCATTACTCCTTTAAAGGTATTATTGCTTTGGTTGATTCTTGTCGGGTCTATCCCCATTTTGCGGACGGTGTCCTGATATATCAGATTAAGCCTACTGCCGCCGTCCATAAGGACTCAGGTGAGATGGTATCCGTCAATTATTGGGTTTAGCACCAAGGCATCCGATCCTCCGTGCCGGATACTAGTCGGGTGATCCCTGCGATCAAAAGTGATCGGGTAGGCCGACCAAGGGTTGAACTTGGGGGTGACGGGCTCCACGGCATATATGTCTCGGAATGCGCGTTTGCGCCTCCTCTTCGTTTTGTGAGTTGCGTAAATCATGTTCACTGTCCAGTGTTCGGCTGGCGAGGCTCATCCTCGTCTTCACTTGGTGTCTCCCTCCCCTTGTGCTCGGCGTTTAGCTTGCCGGCCTGCTTGAAGACCCAACATTCTCTATTGGTGTGATTTGCAGGTTTGTCGGAGGTGCCATGAATTTGACATAATCTGTCTAGAATCTTGTTTAGGGTAGGCGGTCCATCTCTGCTGCCTTTTATTGCGTCGCGGTTTCCCATTGCCATCCCTGACTTCGGATGTGCTTGAGTTGCTGGTGCCGCTACGGGCCAGCCAACTGTCTTCGTCCGCGTAAATGTGGGTCATAAGGCTTGTTAGGGCTGCCATTGTCCTCGGTTTTTCCAGGCCGAGGTGTCTGGCGAGCCATTCGTCCAGGACACTGTGTTTGAAAGCCGCTAAGGCTTCGGCATCCGTGCAGTCGACGATTTGATTCTTCTTAGTGAGAAATCTGTTCCAAAGCTTTCGGGGTGACTCTCCGGGCTGTTGAATTATATGACTTAAATCGTTTGTATCTGGAGGTCGGACATAGGTCCCTTGAAAATTAGCCCTAAAAGCATCCTCAAGATCTTCCCAACTTCCAATTGAGTTTTCGGGGAGGCTTTTCAACCAGTGCCGAGCTGGTCCTTTCAACTTGAGAGGCAGGTATTTGATGGCGTGGAGATCATCTCAGCGAGCCATGTGGATGTGAAGGATAAGGTCCTCAATCCAGACCCCAGGGTCTGTCGTTCCGTCATATGCCTCTATGTTCACGGGTTTGAATCCCTCTGGAAATTCATGATCCAGCACCTCGTCGTTGAAGCATAGGGGGTGCGCGGCACCCTTGTATTTGGATGTGTCATGACATTCTAACGGTTGTAGTGATCGGTTTTGATTCCGAGCTGTTATTCGGTCAGTATAGTCGTTTGGGCGGCCATGATTCTGTGCCGGAACGCGCTTCCTAGATTAGTAGATGGACCTGGTCATACCGGCTTTTTGTGTAGGTCCTCACGTAAATCGACTGCTGACTTGTGTGCAACATCGTTAGCCGCCCTGTCGCGGCCACGGGGTGGTCGATCCGGCTGATCGGCCGTTTTATTTTTTGGCTGAATGGGCTCTAAAGCCTCGTCGTTGAATTCAGGCAGCATCTTGCGCTTTTGATAGCTCTTTATGTGGCGACTACCACCGAACTTTTCTTCGGTGTCAAGCACCTTGTTCCATCTACTGTTGAGCGTATTCTCCGCGGCCTTAAGCCTCTGCTCACTACTAGGAAAAGGCCTACTAATGGCGCACCTAATTTGGCCATTAATGGCGCATTAGTGGTGCGCCATTAGTAGCACGCCATTAGTATATTTTACTAATGGCGCACCATGGGTGCGCCATTAGTATCTGGTATACTAATGGCGCACCTCAGATGCACCATTAGTATATACAACAGTGCGCCATTAGTATGCCTCCCAGGGGCCATGTATACCCAGGTGCTTTGGCATACTAATGGCACACGACAACGAGATGCGCCATTAGTAAGTTCGGCATACTAATGGCGCACTGTCTAATGATGCGCCATTAGTATCCTTTGGCATACTAATGGCGCACTATGGTGTGATGCGCCATTAGTATGAATATTAGTTTTTTTTTTAATTTTCTGTTTTTTGCACAGGTTACAAAATGTATAGTTGGACAAAATATAAACAGCACACATCAACAACAGATTCATCGAATACAATAGAAGATTAGTCTCTGAATACAATTCATCATTTTAGTCTCCGAATACAATTCATCATATTAGTCTCTGAATTGAAAAGACCGAACAAAGATAGAACATTATATTACAAGTCTCGAGACCGCGAGTTTGTCTTCACATTACAAGTCGATATCGATCATCTAAACTACCATCACATAGAAGAGAGCTGCGGTCATCACGATGAGCATCATCACGATGAAACTCGTCTTCATCCGGTTCCTCCAACGCTCCCTCCCCTCTCCCGCTAGATAGCGGGTGTATCTAGATTCGGCCTCGGCCCTAGTGGCGTACCCTTTGTAACTGTTACCGCTGAATCGGTGAACCTATCTCCGACACTCCTCCCAGTCGTCGTAGACTCCGGGAACCTTACCCTTGTACACGACATACCACGGCATCGCTATGCAGTAGCCAAACGAAACGTTAGTACCAATTCACAGACAATACATAAGCAATATATAAGTATGCAACAGAACGATCGGAAGAGAAAAGCAAGACATTAATAGCATCGATTACATCTTAAGTTGAACGACTCTCGAAACCAAAGAGACATACTACAAGTTCATTAAAGTTTAATTACAACATGAGCCAATCGATGTTTTAGAACTAGACACAGCATCACTGCTTTCGACTCGACTCAAGGGACCGGAGCGTGGATGAAGCCGCTGTCTATCCTGGGAGTCATGAAAGAACGGGCGTTGTCAGCCTGCATTTGTAGGATTGTGTCGATGTCACTGTTGGACGGTTGATTTCTGAGGTAGAACTGCCCCGAGGTACGAAGGACATCTTGATGGATGATTTCCGCAAACTCCGACTGGATGCGAAAGAATTCTTGTCTGATGTCCGCGTCCTGGATTGCCGACACGCTCGCGGCCCAATCTTTGAGTCTACTCGGTAGCAGAAGGTGATAATGGTCCCGTACGATCGCCCGCATGTGATGGATGGCATAGTAGGCACCCTTCTGACCGCCAGGCGGCTGCTTGACGCAGCAGAACGTCGTATTGTGGGAGAACACGTGCTTGCCGTACTTACGAATAGGCCTGGTGAAGGTGCCTCCAGATTTGACGTAGCCGGGGAGAACATCATCAAGAACCTTCTTGACATTTGTGTAGTCTACGTTCGACTGACGGTCCGGGTCGAAATACGTGGCCACGGAATATTTGGGGCTTAGGAGGATGAGCGTGCAACGTGTGTCACTGCAGAAAACACGGAATGTTAAAAGAAAAACGATCGAAATCTAAGAATTCATATGTTACGGGGCGGTTGAGGGGAGGACTTACTCGGGAAAGTAAGGCACGAGGAAGTTATCCTTATCTTGGTTTGCCAGAATGACGCCTTCGAGGTAAGAACTCGCGACTTGCCAGTCCCCAGCGCTGCCGAAGATCTTGGCACGCATGTAGAAGGGGTCGACTATCACGATGTTCAGGGTCTTGTCGCGAATGATCCGCATCTCCATACTCAGCGAAAATAGCCGAACGAAGGTGTAGTGCAGCGGATGAAGGTTCAACATAGCGTGGATGTCATCAAACCGCAGGACGATCGTACCCCCGATGGAGTTATCCACAAAGCCCTTGCCCTCTGGCACCTTGGCCGCAAAAACCGGGTATGCCACATCCTTCTCTCCGAGACGCCGCTTCTCCAAAGAAAGAACACTGTCATGCAGACTCCGCATAGCACCGGTTGCAGCATCGAGCATATTTCTCGGTAGCATCGGCCTACCCGCCACATGCACCCTCCTCGAGATATCCTCAGGTGAAGGTGGCCCGTCCTAAGCACGGATCATAGTCGTTGCCGGCTGGCCCGCACCCTTGTTAGTCTTTCTTTTGCGTGCCTTCTTCTTCTCCTGTAATGGGACCGAGTTCTGCTCACAGACCGCCTTCTTGAGTGTGTTGGGGCTGATCATATTTCGCACCTCGCCTATCTGAGGATCGGTGAAGTCAGTAGCTGGAGGCGTCTCCTAAGAGCTGAACGGCAGACGACGCCTGTTGCAACTTGGCTTCTCCGCGGTACCAGCTAGATCGCGCACGTCTTTTTTTGGGTTGGGTTCTTGAGAAGGAGGCCCCATGAAGTCGCCACCGTACCCATGATCGGCAAAGTACTGATCGACGTTGGCAAATGTATCGTCGTCGTCGTCGTTCTGATCCTGTGCCATATGCATGTTTGGATCCAGTGGCATAGGGATGTCCGGCACCGTTGCGGCGGTCTTGCCATGGGGCCAACTTGGCGGCGGCACGACTGGCGGTGTTGTCTTTGGGGTGGTGTCCCCCGCCCCCAAACGAATCTGGCTCTTCGTCCAAAGCAGGGGCCAGCTCAGGCAAGCGCTGAGGGTCATCACGTCATCATCGTCGGCCCCGACGGGTCGAATCGGAGGTAACAACTCGTCGCAGCCTGGCAGCACCCGAACCAGTTGAACCCTAAACAAGTTGGGTGGCATCTGGGTACCGTGGAACAAGGGGTTGCCCGGTTGAACGATTTTTCCCTTGGCGACATCGACCAACTCGTTGTTCACGAAGTGCAGGAGAGTGCACGGAACGTCGGCGGCGCCCTGCGAAAACATGTAGGGCGTCAGGGATGCCCAGTCAAAGGAAAGGAGATGAAGTCCTCGGCCGAGAGAGGCTTAATTAGTTACCGTGATGATGGAGTCAAGCTCGGCTAATGTCGAGGCACCGCCAACGGCGGGCGTGTGGTTGACGGAGGGGCCACTTGCTGCAGAGGTGCCAGCCGGCGTACACCCGGGTGCATTAAGCTCCCGTGCCGCCTCCGCCGGAGACACCAATGGCCCCGGCATTCCGTTCTGCGAGTTGCTGGCCGTGAAGCTAGGAATCGGGGGCGGCCCCTGTTGGCCGCCCGCAATCCACGCACTAATCCCCGGGATCAAGGTAGGCACAATGGCGGTTATCGTCGCTCCGAGTTGTTGTTGCACTTGCTCTTGGACAATCTCCGGAATCCGCGCCACCTATGCCCTGAGTTCTTGAACCTCGCGCGCCTGGCTTTCCGAGCTGGTCTTTTTCTCCTTTCGCCCACTAGTGTTATAGTATGACGACCATTTTGTCGACAAGCCTTTGCCGGCCACACGACCAGCTGACGTCGGCTTACTGAGCTTATCCTTGTTCTTCATTACATTCAACGCCCTATTTAGAGTGGTGTCCCAAGGGTTGCTCTTAGTCGACCCCGCGCTACTGCTTTCAGTCGCCTGCGGAAGGAATGTGAACCATTTAGAAATTTGGCTTCATTAATTAGAATGCAACCATATGGAGCTAATTACGCGGGGGTGTATTCCTTACCAGAACAAGCTCAAGCGCCCTGGTCTTCGGATCCGTGGTAAGCTCCTTTGTTTTCGGGTCCTTCTTGTACCGGGCCCTGACAAAGTTCCTGGTCTGCTTGTCACCGTATTTATCGAAGAGGGGCGGTAGGCCTTGCTCGGCACGGTCCGCCTCCTCCTTGTCCCATATAGGCTCCGCCACTCTGTAACCGCCGGGACCGAGTGTGTGTTCCCCTAAGTTCAGCTCCCGCATTTCTTTCCCCCACCTACTTGATTCGGAGCTTGCGGTGCTCGAGCAATTGATCTTGAAGTCGTTGTAGTCATCTTCGGTGATCGAAGGATTTTTCTCCTTGATCTTCTCATAACTCTCACCTTTCTCGATCATTCTCTTCACATTGCTTGTCCAAGTAGACAGGGCCGTGCTCATCTTCGTGAGGGCAGCATTGTTCACTTTATTCCCTTTGAGGCTTGTGTTTTCAAATTCAGCGGGGAACTTGTATCGTTCGTGCAGCTTCGTGAAGAGGAGGTTGCGCAAATTCCCTCGGTCAGGATGCCTGAGGTTCTCGGTGTTGATCGAGACGGTGCTCTGGAGAATGCACCCGAGCTGAAGCGAGTACCCCTTGACTATTCGTTCGGGCGCCGTTGGATTCCCGTTGGAGTCCACTTCAGTAACTTCCTCCTTGAGGGTGCGGAGCACGGTCGGGCGCTGGTCCTTCCGTTGCCTCTTCGGTTGGCTGCGATCTGTGCGTGCGCCGCCATCATCAGTGGTGGCATCCTCGGCAGCACCATCAGTGGTGGCATCAGTGGGGTCATCCTCGGCGGTACCATCAGTGGTCTCAGGATCGGTGGGGAAGGCGGCGTCCTCATACAAGTGAGGTTGTTCCTCCATCTCCTGGGACAGCACCCAGAATTTCTTGCCGCCCAAACCCCCGGCCTCATCGTTGTTGGCCATGTTTCTCTATAAATAGGAACAAGGTTTGGTCAAAAAGTTGGTTATTGTCAAGGAACAAGATCTCTAAGTTGACCAAATAACCTAATTCTCGAGGAAAGTCGCCAAAAAGTTGGTTATTGTCAAGGAACAATTGAGAGATGTTTGTGATATTGCCTAGGTGTTTTGGGATAGAACCTGTTAGTGTGTTGTTGCTAAGGTCCAAGTCCACGTTCTCAGGGTAACCTAGTTCTTGAGGGGTGTGTCTAGAATGTTGGTTGCTGCAAAGATACAAGGTTGTGAGTTTGGTCAAATGGCCTATGATGTTTGTGATATTGCCTTGGATCTTGAAGGCACTGTTGCATGATGCAGTGGTACAGCCAGCATGGGACCTCATCTTTGCAGGCTAATTTTCTAGATTGTAACACTTGGATTTGTGCACAACCTAAGCTAGCTAAGACAGTAGCTTCCTTGCAACCCACAAAAGACAAAGGAAAAGGGGTGAAAAGGGGGAGATGGTTAGCTTTGATGAGCAGGCAACATCTTCCTAACCCCCTTCTTCTTGTCTCCTCTCACTATCTCTCTCACACACATGGCAAGCAAGGGTGTCTGAGTGTGTGAAAAGAATACGAAACTAATCCAACCACTAAAGCAAATTAATTTTTATTTCGGTTGAGAATCGGGCACCTTCTAGGTCAAGAAAATTGGGCATGACCTTTGCTAATTTTCTTGACCTTGGAGTGCCCCATTTCTCAACCGAAACGGAAATTAATCAACGTTTCAGGAGAAAGGGGTCATTTTAGAAGATCACAAGTAGCAGCAGCATCACTTGACAAAATCACAACTAGCAGCAGCAACTCGTAGATAGCAGCAGCAGCATCACTTGACAAGTAGTACAGCAGCAGCAGCATGCATGCACTGGTCCATGGCACAAAGTCCATGACCCAGAACAGAGCACTTTACTAAAAATAAGAAGAAAAAAGGCATGCATGCACTGGTTGTAGCAAATCATCACTTCTGAATCAAAACAACAATTAGGACAGGGAAATTATGACACACTTCTGAAGAAAAAATGATTTGTGTAATCTGGTTGGTACTCTTACAGTTGCATAAATTGAAAAAAATTTGATCTGTGTGATCTAGGTTACAGTATCAGCAACCTTGCATTTCATTTTATACAAAGGAGCTCACAAAGGCCATGTCATGCTTGGCAATATTTGCTTACTGAAACTAAATGAACATTTTACTGGTAGTGTACTGATAGTGTAATCTAGCTATTGTACTGATATTTCTGTTTCTTTGAACATTTTACTGTCAATAAAAATGATGTACTGCTGCTTTCAGTTAATTCAAATTAGCTAAAACCTTTTACTGTCAAATAGTGCTAATGTTTACTCTATGAAATAAACTACTCCTCCTCTCTTCTCTTCTTCAATTAATTAGGAATAGTTTTAGAGGTAACTAACTGAAACTATTTAAGTAACTGAAACTAACTGAAACTATTCTTCAGTCAATTACAGTTGCTGCTGCTGTGAATCAACTATACAAAGGCCCAAAATTACACTAATAATTACAGTGTAAAAACCATGGAAATACATAGTAATTCCACTAAAAATGCCACTAGCAAATACAGAGCAAAAATCCACTAGAAGTACACTGTAAACCCACTAACATTTATAGTGTAAATTCCACTAACAATTACAGAATGACAAAACAATATATTTATACTACAACATATATAAAGAAATCTCCGAGTATGGAGATCTGGTAATCAGAAGTAAACACAAGCAAGCTTCAATCCAGATAAAGGCAGTGGAGGCAAAGGCACTAAATCAAAATAGACACCTTAATTGTTTGTGTCCTACATATGTACACCGAAACAAGAATATTACTTTATACTGCAGCCATCACTGCAGCCTGAGCCTCACCCGTTAACTGTTGATTCCTCAAAAAACCAACCTCTTATCTATACTTACTAGTACTTTATACTGCCAAGCAAAAGGAGCGTTAGCATCCCTCTCCCTGTTTAATCTCATAGCACAATGATAAAGTTATCTTGTCCTGGCCATGGGGAAGCACCAAAACCCAATGGAGCCATTTTTTTGTTTTTATGAGTTATATAAAAAATTAAATAGTTCCGTGGTTCAGGCATAATTGCCCTCATGTAGGATGGACGGGTGGCCAGGCAGGCTTGTTTAGTTTCGTCACTCAGTGTAGCTAGTTGTCTATACTATCGACCAATAACCAGTTGACTTGATGATCATCGTGTTCATTTCAGGCATGCAAGTACTTGTCCGCTCTTAAGAACTCATGTTCAGAAAAATCTGAAAGTTTTAGGCATCCAAGGTTGGTGCAAATTTGCATGATCATATGGACATCGGAGGAGTTCGTGCCAAAAACAAAATCTGGGTGTCTGAGAAACTTTGAGAAAGAATATATGCAAATAAAATACTTGTCCGCACTTAAGAGCTCATGTTAAAGAAACTATCTGAAATTTTTAGGCATCCAAGGTTCATGCAAATTATCATGCTCATATGGAGATGGGATGGGAGGAGGGAAGGGGATAGGGGTCGGGGCGGTAGCTTACCTTGGAGGAGCGGGCCGGGGTGGAGGAGGCGGTCGGAGAGGATAAGGATGCCGGGGAGTGGGGCGCGGGGAGGATGTCAGGGACGAGGTCCGGGTGGTGGTGGTGCTCCGGCGACGGTGGTGTGGACGGGGCGGCGTCCGGGCGGCGGGGTCACGTCGAGGCGGCGGGGCAGCGTCGAGGTGGCGGGGCAGCGGCATCGGGGCGGGGTCGAGCCAGCGTCGGGGCGGCATCGGGGCGGTGGGGCAGCATCGAGGCGGCGTCGGGGCGGTGGGGCAGCGTCGAGGCGGCGGGGCAGCGGCGTCGGGAGAGGAGAGGGGAAGGAGATCTAGGGCGATGGCGAGGGAGAGAGAGGGGATAGGGAGGGGCCGGGAGGAAATATGGATGGGGGCAATGGCACAATACTAATGGCGCACCACCCCTCGGTGCGCCATAAGTACATCCATACTAATGGCGCACCTCACCGTGGTGCGCCATTAGTATTTTTTTTTGATTTCTGCTCGAGCCAACAGGTTATCTTCCACCTGACCTGATCCACACCAAGTCCCCTCTACTAGCTTGACTGGTTAGCAGCTAGTTCTCACACCAGGAGGTCTTGGGTTCGATTCCCAGGCTCCCCAATTTTTTTATGCATTTAAAATGTTGTTTGATACTTATTTGTGTTTAAATATGTTCAAACTTGTTTAAATCATAACAGTAATATTTTTTTTATAAGACAGTAATAATTTTTTAAATAATATCATCAAACAGTAATGCCGGCGGAGCGGGGGAGGGTGCGGGGGGTCGGCGGCGGCGGTTGAGTAGGGGAGGGGTGCGGGGGGTCGGCGGCGGCGGCCGGTGGACCGGGGGCTGCTCGAGATCGAGTGATCGAGGTGGGATAGCGATCGAGATGGAGGGGGATCGAGATCGAGTGTCCATGAAATTTAAAAATATTCATGATAGTTCAAAAAGTGCCCATGAAATACAATCGAGAAATGAAGGCTATGATTTAAATACAATCGAGAAATGAAGGCTACGATTTAAATACAATCGATCTTAGCTAGCTATCTGTTCACAATCTTCTTGCCCTTCTTTTTCGCAAATGGAGTTCTTCTGTGGAACAGACGTCCTTTAGGTAGGGTGGTCCTGCTTCTTCTTGTGGTGTATGCTGCTACTTCATCATCGTCGTCATGTTCGATCCTCAGGTCGCCGTACTTGTCGAAGTCTTGCTCATTGGCTACTCCATCCATTCCGATGATCTTCCTTTTGCCTCTCCTCACGACAACACGACTGGGCTTTGACGGGTCGGTAATGAAGAAGCATTGGTCCACTTGGGAAGCCAGTACCCATGGCTCATTTTTCGCGGTGACATTTGCGCCCGCGGTCTTGGATTTGGCTTCGGGTATAACCATGGTGGTGAAATACCGGTCTTCTTTTAGGACGCTCTTGGCCCATCTGACACGGAACATCGGGACCTTCTCTCCAGCCTAGCTCAGCTCCCAGATCTCCTCGATCCTTCCGTAGTATCTGTCCTTGTCGTTACCGGTGTAGGATTCCATCGTTACCCCGTAGTTCTGATAACCATCGCTCTTCATGTCCTTGGCCTCGGTGTAGAATGTGTAGCCGTTGATATCGTACGCCTCATAGGTCATCAGGTTGTGCTCGGCGCCCTGTGACAAGGCGAATATGAGTTGTTCTTCCGCGGAAGAATCCTCATGTAAAGGGTACGACAGAAGCTTCTGTTTGAACCAACGCGTGAAACATGAGTTGTGCTCTTTGAGTATATCTCCGTCCGTCCTCTGTTGGCCTCGGTCATTGTACGTCTTCTTAATAAATGTTTTGTGCTCTACCACCCAAGGATCGACCACGTCTATGTGTTGTAGCGCGACTAGGTTTGCTCTTTCAAAGTCGGCGAGTCGACCCTCGAAGTCGACATGCATTTCGCGACGACCCTCACGGTGACCCCATCCAGCGAGCCTGCCGAGGTGCCTGTTGACGGGCAGACCAACGGGGTTCTCGATGCCTAGATAATTCGTGCAGTAGGAGATGCACTCTTCGGTCAGAAAGCCCCTGGCTATGCTTCCCTCTGGACGTGACATGTTGCGAATGTATCCTTTGATGACACCATTCATCCTTTCGAATGGCATCATGCTGTGCAGGAACGTCGGCCCGAGTTGGATGATATCGTCCAAGATATGGACCAACAGATGCACCATAACGTCGAATAATGTGGGCGGGAAGTACATCTCAAGCTCGCATAGTATCACCACGATCTCTTCCTGTAGCCTTCTGAGTTGCCTCACGCCAACAGACTTCCGAGAGATGACGTCGAAAAAGTTGCATAGGCCAAATAGGGTTTCACGGACGTGCGCGTCCATGATCCCACGGATTGCATTGGAAGTATCCGCGTCATCAGCACGTGACAGTCATGAGACTTCATCCCGCTGAACTTCAGCTTCGCTGGGTCTAGGTATCTGCTTATCTTCCCCGCGTAACCGTAAGGAAGTTTTACTCCTACGAGGCAGGTGAAAAACTGCTCGATCTCCTCCTGACTTAGAGTGAAGCACGCGGGAGGGTAGTCATTTCCGGTCTTCTTGGCCTTTTTGCCTTTGCGACGACTTTCCGTGTCCTGCTTCACCTCATCATCATCATCATCATCATCATCATCATCATCATCATCATCATATATAGCGTGAAGCTCTTGCCTGATGCCCATTGATTTCAAGTCTGCCCTTGCTTTCGGCCCATCTTTGGTCCTCTCTGGCATGTTGAGCAGGGTACCAAGGAGACACTCGCACACGTTCTTCATGATATGCATGACATCAAGGCTGTGAGGCACACGGTGGATCTTCCAGTACGGCAAGTCCCAGAAAACAAACCTCGTTTTCCATACCTTCAGCAGCGGCTCTGGCGCCTTTCGCTTCTTTCCCCGCTCTGGCGCCTTTTGCTTCTTTCCCGGCAGTGGGCAGTCTTTCCAATTTTTCAACAGCTCGTCTATTTCCTCGCCGCTCCTCGTACGCGGGCGTCCTCGGGGTTCGGTTTCACCATCGAACAGATCCTTGCGTTTTCTCCACGCGTCATCATCGCGAAGCCACCTTCGATGTCTCATGAGCACGGTTTTCGAAGACCCGGGATCTCTATCTAGCTGGCGATACGTTGTGTCATCCATGCACCTGACGCATCTAGAAAATCCGTGGACCACCTGCCCCGCGACATATCCGTAACCGAGATAGTCGTGCACCGTCGTGAGCAGCGCGACTCTCATAGGGAAATATTCTTTCTCTGCGGTGTCCCACGTATTGGCTGGCGTTTTCCACAGCGTGTCAAGCTCCTCTTTCCGCAGCCCCAGATACAGATTGATGTCGTTCCCTGGTTGTTTCGGTCCTTCAATTAGCATACTCATGTGAATGTACTTCCTCTTCATGCACAACCAGGGGGGAAGGTTGTACATCCACACAAACACAGGCCAGGTGCTATGTGTGCTTCTCTGGCTGCCAAACGGATTGACTCCATCGGTGCTCGCGCCCAGCATGATGTTCCTTGGATCGTTCCCAAATTCTGGGTCTTTGAAGTTCAACGCTTGCCACTGGCTCGCATCCTTAGGGTGACTCAGCATCTTGTCTTTTTTATCTATCTCCGGATCATTTGCGTCATCTTCTTGCTTCTTCTCCTCCCTATCCGCGTGCCAACGCAGGAGCTTTGCTACCTTAGGGTCTGCGAAATACCGCTGCAGACGAGGAGTGATCGGAAAGTACCACACCACTTTTCGAGGAGCTTTCTTCCTCTTCTTGTATCGAGTGACGCCGCACACTGGACATATGGTAGACTCCGCGTGCTCGTCCCGATAAATGATGCAATTGTTCATGCACACATGGTATTTCACGTGCGGTAAATCCAGAGGACACACGATTTTCTTTGCCTCCTCCAAACTGGTCGGGCACTTGTTCCCCTTGGGAAGACGTTCGTGCCAGAATGACATGTTCTCGTCGAAGCATGCGTCGGTCATTTTGTGTTTTACCTTCATCTCCAGAGCCATGAGCGTTACTTTCAGGCGGGTATCCTCGGGCCTGCATCCTTCATACAATGGAGTAACCGCGTCTAACCCAAGTTGATCCATCTTGGCTTTCTCTCGGGCGGCAGCTCTTGCGTTATCCGTCTGCTTGAGAAGCAGCTCTTGAATATGAGGGTCCTACACCCAGCCCATCGATGGTCCAGCGTCGTCTGCTCCGCCGGCAGCATCATCTTCATGATCATGCCCGTCGTCTGCTCCGGCATCTTCCTCATCATCATGTCCTGCATCTTCTACATGATGACTGTGTACAGCATCACCGTCGTGATCATCTCCTGGGGATTCTTCGTCTTCTCGCCCGCCCGAGCCGCGGTGGTTGTCTTGCTGCCCTTCCTCATTTCTTGCCCGGCCCCCATGGACGACTTCGTAGTCATCTTCATCACCTTGCCACTGATAGCCATCCATGAAACCACGCAAGAGCAGGTGGTCCCGCACCTGCCCGGATTCCGGGTCCGCAATAAGGCTCTTCAGCTTGCATCTTCGACACGGACATCTTATCTCCGTCTCGTTCTTTTGAAGCATCTCGGCCTTCGCGGACCTCAAAAACCTATTCACGATGCCTTCGGTCATCATGCGGACCATGGTTGCCTGCGGGGTAGAGCAAAACGATATTTTAGAACCAAGAAAAAATTTGGCATGACTTTCCCTAAAAATAGGACCAAAAAGAATGCTTAATGCCAAAATTCTCGCCGAAACGGAAATGAATCAACATTCCGGCAAAATACCTTTCAAATACCGGTACACCTCCAAACACAAACACATATGCAACACCACAAACATATGCAACACCACGAACATATATAGATCTAGCTAGGCCATAAAAAGTGCATGTGCACATTGTTGTAGGGAGAACAACATAAATATAGCTTCCCCCCCTTACTTACCTATCAAAACAAGGTAATTTAACCACTTAAATTGAATGAATCTATGGTGGAAATGAGGTGAAAAAGAGGAGGCACCCGAGACAAGGAGGAGGTGGAGAGAATGAAGTGGGGGGAAAGTGAGTGTGGGTAGGAGAGGCTGTCCAAAATATCTTGTTGCTGCCAACTTACTAATGGCGCACCAACTTTGGATGCGCCATTAGTGATCCAGGTTACTAATGGCGCACCTTCTGGTGGTGCTCCATTAGTAGTTTTGCAAAAAAAAATACTAATGGCGCACTGTCACACAGTGCGCCATTAGTAGTTTTGCAAAAAAGGGAATAAAAAATATAATAAAAAAAAACAACATTAGTGGCGCACTTTCCGGCAGGTGCGCCATTACTAGTTTTAACTAGTAATGGCGCACTGTGTCTGGATGCGCCATTAGTATGTTTGGACAGGCGCACTAGTTAAAAAAATTATTTTTTTGATACTAATGGCGCACCCTGGGCCAGGTGCGCCATTAGTAGTTTCAACTCTAATGGCGTATCAGAAGGTGGTGCGCCATTAGTATATACTAATGGCGCACCGCTTGTCTGGTGCGCCATTAGTGTCAATCCCATCTATAGCCCTTTTTCTAGTAGTGGCTTCTGCTTCTTCAGGCTCCTCGCGGTGGCAATAAGCCTTCTATGGAGGTTCTCTTGTTCCAAGTGCCTTTCCGGGATGATGTGTGCATCGTCGTCCGGACTGTTCTCCTCTCCGGAGACCGGTTGATGAGCTTTACCCTCGTCGTCGCCGCGATCAGATAGCGGTTCTGTACTATGTTTGCCGTCTGCTTGCTCATCCTGCTCCATCGTTGGGTCCATGTGGTCGTCATTTCCTTTGGGGTCGACCGGGGTATTATTCTTTCTTGCGCTGTTATCGCTGTTTTTGCTGAGGCGGGATTTGGAGCGCGCCTACGTCGTCGCTTTGGTTGCTTTTCGAGGGAATTATCCTTCGCTGCATCCTTCCGTTCCTCGTCGTTGTTTTCTTTGGGGGTACCCACCATGTATATGTCATATGATGAAGTGGCTGTCCAGCGCCCTGTGGGTGGTGGTTCCTATTCCTCTCCTGCATCGTCGTCCATACCGTCGATGTCTTCGGAGTCGAAATCAAGCATGTCGGTTAAGTCGTCGACAGTGGGTATTAAGTGGGTGGTGGGTGGGGAACGAATTTCTTCGTCGTCCGCTTCCCACTCGAGCCGAACATAGTTCTTCCAAGGATCTCCTGACAAGGAGAGGGACCTTAATGAGTTTAGCACATTGCCCAAGGGTGAGTGCTGAAAGATATCCGCGGAGGTAAACTCCATGATCGGTGCCCAATCAGATTCGATAGGCACGGACGCAAGTGGTTCGGAGCCTGTGGCCGGGGACGAATCCAAGGGTCCGGTGACACAGCTCTCATAGGAGGTGAAGTCAGTATTCGGCTCTATCGCCGCTGAGTGCGTGGCCTCCGTGGCGGGGTCTATCCACCCGCCCTCAGACGGCACGATCTGCTCCGGAATATGGGCCGGAGTAGCCGCTGGTGTGATGTCCTGAACACCGTCTGACGGCCGAGCTAAGTCACGCTCGTCGTGACTATGCGGCGCACCTGACGTGGGCTCGAATCCGTCGAAGATCAAGTCTCCGCGGATGTTGATAGTATAGTTCAAGCTTTCAAACCTGACCTGATGGCCAGGGGCGTCGCTATCGATCTGCTCCAGATGGCCAAGCAAGTTGGCCCGCAGTACAAAGCCGCCGAATACGAAGATTTGTCCGGGGAGAAAAACCTCACTCTAGATCGCATCGTTACTGATGATCGAAGAAGCCATTAAGCCTTACCGTAACGACACAGTGGAACTCTCAATGAAAGCACCAATGTCGGTGTAAAAACCGGCGGATCTCGGGTAGGGGTCCCGAACTGTGCATCTAAGGCGGATGGTAACAGGAGGCGGGGGACATGATGTTTACCCAGGTTCGGGCCCTCTCGATGGAGGTAATACCCTACTTCCTGCTTGATTGATCTTGATGATATGAGTATTACAAGAGTTGATCTACCACGATATCGTGGAGGCTAAACCCTAGAAGCTAGCCTATGATTATGATTGTTCTTGTCCTACGGACTAAACCCTCTGGTTTATATAGACATCGGAGGGAGCTAGGGTTACACAGAGTCGGTTACAAGGGAGGAGATCTACATATCCGAATTGCCAAGCTTGCCTTCCACGCAAAGGAGAGTCCCACCCGGACACGGCACGAAGTCTTCAATCTTGTATCTTCATAGTCCAACAGTCCGGCTAAAGTATATAGTCCGGATGTCCGAGGACCCCCTAATCCAGGACTCCCTCACCCACCCAAGGGCAAGGACCAGCATGCGCCGGAGCGTTATTTCGAGGATGTCTTAGAAGCTGCCCGCTTGATAGAGGGTCAATGTTCGAAAGACATAATATTGGAGTGAGGTGTATGGGCATTGTAAAAGACGATGTTATAATCAATCTATTTTTTATGTTTTGCTTGAAAGCTTTGTTCTTCCTGTGCGGCCGTTTTGTATATAATCTGAAAGTTTTCCAGTCGTCGGCTTCAGCCCCCTCGTAGTAAGTACGGGAGTGTTCGGAAAAGCATTTGATCACTCTTGACCCAACGTCTTGGTCCATGAAGGAGGCGACAATGCAGCGAACCAGGCAATCGGACTATAGGGCATTAACACTTCCACTTAGCCATAGGATTTTTATGGTGGGTCTACGATATAGCCCCTGGTATGTACGCGACTTGTACGATGCGTTACATATTTGATTTGAAAAAGATCCTTCGTATGACATGGAGGGAATCGCTAAAGATTCCGGTAATTCGTCAAGTGGTTGACTAGCTCTTGCCACATCATGACAGTCAGTTCTCGGCTTTCTCTACTGAGGTGCTTGACTAGATGAACCGGAAGCACAATCGCAGTAGTTCTCCCTTTACTACCCAAGCTGATAGAGCGGAACGTATGGTAGCAAGCACAGGAGCCGGGCAAAACCAACTATTGACCCAAGACATGATTCGGAGCCGATGCATATAAGGCCAAACTATCGACGCCGAAGTACGCTATAAAGCTATTCGGACTTGTCGGTAACTCAATTGTTCTCATACCGAGCCCCTAGCAAATTATGCCGAGGTGTATGTATAAAATAACCACAAGAGCAAAAATTCAGGGTGTTTAGGGAAAGGTGAATACTAGGCACTGGTTACCTTTACTTGGAGCTGAGTGATTTGCCAATTATTATTATATAGATAACAAAGCCGCAACCCTGGCTATTTGACATGTCGGGGTTGAAGGCTGAGGAAAAAGGCATTTTACAGGCTCGAAATAGAGAGTGCGGTCTAAAAAAAGTTATTTTGGACCTCCTGTCGCACGTTTGCGCCGTCTGTCCTCGGTTAAGGGACTCCTTGACTGGAATAATCCTTAGGTGATTGTACGAACCCGAACTCTTATGGAGTCCGCGGGATGACCGGCCCTTGAGTTACCTGTAGAGATGATAATAAGAAGAAAAGGGCAATTAGAAAAATAGGAGGGGGGGGGCTATGGTAGTACTTGCAGGACCACCCGTATTGTTCTTCTACCGATGCCCAGGTTATTTTAAGTGCATAGTTACGTATGCGCAGTACCCACTTCGAAGGCATATTAGGCGAACGGTGGAAGCCGAATTGCTAGTCCAATATGGACATTGATTGGTCATGTTGGATAGAGACCGGCGGCTTAATAGCCAATGAGGTATGCAGGGTGATTAGGCCGCGGTGCAGTTCAGTGTAGATAGTCGTTGTATAATCTCCAGTACGCATGGAGTGTTTCATGCACTCACCTCTAGGGGTGTGTGTCACGGACACCATGTTTACTGTTTTTACTTTGGGGGGAAATTGTTTCTGACCCCCGTTGTTCGGTTGGTGAGTCGCTTCGTCGTCGCTATCGCCGGGTGGCCTCTTCCCCTTGTGTTCGGCATTTAACTTGCTGGCCTGTTTGAAGACCCAACTGCTTCGATTGGTGTGGTTAGCTGGTTTATTGGGGTGGCCATGAATCTGGCAGGGCCTATCCAATATCTTGTCTAGATTGGATGGTTCGTCTCTATTTTCTGAATCCGGCGTCGACTGTCGTGTCATGTGTTCCCTCATTGTTGTTGTGACGTTTGTTTCTATCGCGTTGTGGCTTCCCACTGCCGTCCTGGACTTCGGAAGTGCCCAGATCGCTGGCACTATTGCTTCTACGAGCTAGCCAGCTGTCCTCTCCTGAGCAAAAGCTGGTCATCAGGGTCGTAAGGGCTGACATTGTTTTTGGTTTTTCTTGGCCGAGGTGGCGGGCAAGCCATTTGTCCCAGACACTATGTTTGAAGGCCGCTAGGGCTTCTGCGTTCGGACCGTCTATGATTTGGTTCTTTTTAACTGAGAACCTAGTCTAGAGCTTCCTGGCGGACTCTCTGGGCTGCTGGACAATGTGACTTAAGTCATCAGCATCTGGCGGCCGGACATATGTACCTTGAAAGTTGTTGCGGAATGCATCTTCCAAATCTGCCCAGCTGCCAATTGAGGTTCCAGGCAGACTGTTGAACTAATGCCGAGCTGGTCCTTTGAGTGTCAGCGGGAGGTATTTGATGGCATGAAGATCGTCTCCGCGGGCCATATGGATATGGAGAAGAAAATCCTCAATCCACACCACAGAATCTGTTGTTTCGTCGTATGATTCAATATTTACGGGTTTAAAGCCTTGTGGGAATTCGTGGTCCATCACTTCGTTAGTGAAGCAAAGAGGGTGTGCGGCACCTCTATATCGGGCCACGTCGCAGCGATTCTCCGTTGGAGTCCATATGTGGTTTTCGGCCCGGGCTTTTCTAGGTTTGTCGCATCCGAATAGATGGCCGTCGTCGCGCGTCGAGGAACGTCCTCGCGATCCGTAGATCGATCTGGTGTGTCCTGCTCTACTGTCCAGGTCCTGCCGAAGGTCGTGTGTATAATCCCGAGCTATTTTGTCTCTGTTTTTACATGACGGTAGGGCAGGCTGCTGTTCGGCCTGAGTTGCCGCTTTATAACGACCGCGTGGTGGTCGGTCCGCCACACTGTCCTGACCGTGCGGTGGTCGGTCCGCCGCATTGTGTGAGGGAGGTATAGACTCCGGTGCCTCCTCATCGAACTGAGTTAGCAATTTGTGCTTTGGGTAGCTTTTGGCTGAGCGCTTGAGGCCGTATTCTTCGGCTGCCAGCACATCAGTCCATCTGTCATTGAGCGCATCTTGGTCAGCTTAAAGCTACTGCTGCTGCTTCTTTTTCAGGCTCCTTGCAGTGGCTATTAGCCGGTCAATACTAGGAAAAGGCCTACCAGTGGCGCACCAGTTTTGCCTAGTAATGGCGCACTACTGGTGCGCCACTAGTACCACACCACAGGTGCGCCATTAGTATCCGGTATACTAATGGCGCACCACGCCGTGCGCCATTAGTATAGACCAACATGCGCCATTAGTATGCCTCCCAGGGGGGCATATTTACCCATGTGCTTTGGCATACTAATGGCGCACTGTGGGGTTATGCGCCATTAGTATGAATATTAGGTTTTTTTTACTTTTCTGATTTTTGCACAGGTTACAAAATATATTATTGGACAGAATATAGACAGCACCACACAGCAAGAGCAGATTCATCGAATACAATAGAAGATTAGTCTCCGAATACAATTCATCATATTAGTCTCCGAATTCAAAATACCGAACAAAGATACAACATTACAAGTCTCGAGACCGCGAGTAGCGAGTTTGTCGAAAGTATTACTAATCCTAACAAGTCCTACTAATCATCATCATACAACTTCTACTCGTTATTAATAACAAGTCATACGATCATCATCTTGATAGTCATCGAACCAACCCTACTTAATTTTTCTTAGCACATGATCATCAGTATTAGGCAGGACCTAAATACCCTATTTAAGGTAAAATAGCATAAAACAATATAGACCCTGACTCTCCATTATGGAGAATCGAGATCATCCTGTCTCTAATTCTTGCGCTTCGCTTCCTTTTGCTTCCAAGAACCTCCTTACGACTGTCCATACATTTTTTCCATCCTTTGATTTTCATGTCTCCACTTCTTTTAGAAATCTTGTATGGACAATTGAGATTCATAGGATGACCTGGTTGTATGTTCAAAACATTAAGACTACCTTTCTGATACATCAAATGAGGCACACAATTCTCTAGAAATAGCTGTTGAAAAACATAGTAATAACTTCATAGTTAGCAATGATGTACTAGTTTTAGAAGTATGCAAAAGATGCACGGATGTCGCAATAGTAAAAAATCTTACCAGGGTATCTCCATGGTAGTTATCGTAGTTGAACACATGCACTAGTTGCACGTATTGACCATAATGTTGAGGAGTTTGATTGTAGATATTGTAATTCTCAACGTCAGTACAAAATCCGACCATATGATTTTTCTCCTTGTAAGTTGTTAATTCAGAGCCATCGGTGTAGTGGGTTTTGTCTACCATCTTCCGTACATTCTTTGAACCATAAAAATAAGCTGTCAATGGAAATAAGCTGTCAACTATTTTGAAATAAACAATATATATTAGTTAATAATTAACTATGTTTGCGAAACCCACATAGCGGTAGAACTAGAGGTGTATCAACAAGGACCCAAATGTCCATATTGTCTTGGTCGATGTTAGGATCACCAAGATCCATGGTGACAAGCATACCCTCATCAAAACCATACATCTTGCAAAATGCTTCCCAATTTTTGCAACAAAATTGGGTTACGCTCCCAGAATTATACAGATTTACTTCAAAATCCACGTCGTGATGAGTCCTTAGGTGAATTTTATTTGTTTCAGAAATTTCATGGTCTTCAAAATCCATCCTCAAACAGCCCTAGAGTTCGTACAAGTGTCACAAACAGCCCTAGAGTTCGTACTAGAATAACACCTTAAGATACAAATCAACCAAAACCCTAATGTCACCTAGATACTCCAATGTCACCTCAAGTATCCGTGGGCATGATTATACGATATGCATCACACAATCTCAGATTCATCTATTCAACCAACACAAAGGACCTCAAAGAGTGCCCCAAAGTTCTACCGGAGAATCACGACGAAAACATGTGCCAACCCCTACGCATAGGTTCCCAATGTCAAGAAACCCGCAAGTTGGTCACCAAAACATACATCAAGTGGCACGTGATATCCCATTGTCACCACAGATATTCACGGCAAGACATACATCAAGTGTTCTCACGTCTTTAAAGACTCAATCCGATAAGATTACTTTAAAAGGGGAAACTCGATTCATTACAAGAGAGTAGAGGGGGAGAAAACATCTTAGGATCCAAATATAATAGGAAATCTCGCGATACATCAAGATCGTATCATCTCAAGAACACGAGAGAGAGAGAGATCAAACACGTAGCTACTAGTACATACCCTCAGCCCCGAGGGAGAACTACTCCGTCCTCGTCATGGAGAGCACCGGGATGATGAAGATGGCCATCGGAGAATGATTGCCCCCTCCGGCAGGGTGCCGGAACGGGTCTAGATTGGTTTTCGGTGGCTACGGAGGCTTCTGGCGGCGGAACTCCCGATCTATCTTTCGTTCTAGAAGTTTTATGTCACGTAGGTATATATGGGTGCAGGAGGTACGTCAGGGGAGCCACGAGGGCCCCACGAGACAGGGGGCGCGCCCTCGGGGGGGGGGGCACCCCCCACCCTCGTGGGGTCCTAGTCCATCAGGTGTGTTTCCTTCCCAGTTGATTTCGTTCCGTTTCGACTCCGTCTGATATTCCTTTTCTTCAAAACACTGAAATAGGCATAAAACAGCAAATCGGGGCTGGGCCTCTGGTTAATAGGTTAGTCCCAAAAGTAATATAAAAGTGGATAATAAAGCCCAATATTTCCCAAAACAGTAGATAATATAGCATGGAGCAATCAAAAATTATAGATACGTTGGAGACGTATCAAGCATCCCCAAGCTTAATTCCTGCTCGTCCTCGAGTAGGTAAATGATAAAAAAGATATTTTTTGATGTCGAATGCTAGTTGGCATAATTTTAATGTAATTCTTCTTAATTGTGATATGAATATTCAGATCCATAAGATTCAAGACAAAAGTTTAATATTGACATAGAAACAATAATAATTCAAGCATACTAACTAAGCAATCATGTCTTCTCAAAATAACATGGCCAAAGAAAGCTATCCCTACAAAATCATATAGTCTGGCTATGCCCCATCTTCACCACACAAAATATTTAAATCATGCACAACCCCGATGACAAGCCAAGCACTTGTTTCATACTTTTGATGTTCTCAAACTTTTTCAATGTTCACGCAATACATGAGCGTGAGTCATGGACATAGCACTATAGGTGGAATAGAATGGTGGTTGTGGATAGGAAAAAAGGGAGAAGATAGTCTCACATCGACTAGGCATATCAACGGGCTATGGAGATGCCAATCAATAGATATCAATGTGAGTGACTAGGGATTGCCATGCAACGGATGCACTAGAGCTATAAGTATATGAAAGCTCAACAAAAGAAACTAGTGGGTGTGCATCCAACTCGCTTGCTTACGAAGACCTAGGGCATTTTGAGGAAGCCCATCATTGGAATATACAAGCCAATTTCTATAATGAAAGATTCCCACTAGTATATGAAAGTGACAACATAGGAGACTCTCTATCATGAAAATCATGGTGCTACTTAGAAGCACAAGTGTGGTAAAAGGACAGTAGCATTGTCCCTTTTATTTATTTATTTTTATTTTTTATTTGTCCTTTCTTTTTTTATTTGGCCTTTTTTTGGGACAATGCTCTATTGAATGATGATCATCACACTTCTATTTATTTACAACTCAATGATACAACTCGATACTAGAACAAGATATGACTCTATATGAATGCCTTCGGCGGTGTACCGGGATATGCAATGAATCAAGAGTGACAAGTATGAAGAAATTATGAACGTGGCTTTGCCACAAATACTATGTCAACTACATGATCATGCTAAGCAATATGACAATGATGAATGTGTCATGATGAATTGGATGGTGGAAAGTTGCATGGCAATATATCTCGGAATGGCTATGGAAATGCCATAATAGGTAGGTATGGTGGCTGTTTTGAGGAAGGTATATGGTGGGTTTAAGGTACCGGCGAAAGTTGCGCGGTACTAGAGAGGCTAGCAATGGTGGAAGGGTGAGAGTGCGTATAATCCATGGACTCAACATTAGTCATAAAGAACTCACATACTTATTGCAAAAATCTATTAGTTATCGAAACAAAGTACTACACGCATGCTCCTAGGGGGATAGATTGGTAGTAAAAGACCATCGCTCGTCCCCGACCGCCACTCATAAGGAAGACAATAAATAAATAAATCATGCTCCGACTTCGTCACATAACGGTTCACCATACGTGCATGCTACGGGAATCACAAACTTAAACACAAGTATTTCTCAAATTCACAACTACTCAACTAGCATGTCTCTAATATCACCATCTCCATATCTCAAAACAATTATCAAGTATCAAACATCTCATAGCATTCAACACATTCATAAGAGAATTTTATTATTCGTGAATACCTAGCATATTAGGATTTTAAGCAAATTACCATGCTATTTAAGACTCTCAAAATAATATAAGTGAAGCATAAGAGTTCATCTATTTCTTTAAAATAAAACTACCACCATGCTCTAAAATATATAAGTGAAGCACTAGAGCAAATGACAAACTACTCCGAAAGATATAAGTGAAGATCAATGAGTAGTCGAATAATTATGCAACTATGTGAAGACTCTCTAACATTTAATAATTTGAGATCTTGGTATTCTATTCAAACAGCAAACAAATCCTAACAAAATAAATTGACGCTCCAAGCAATACACATGTCATGTGGTAAATAAAAATATGGCTCCAAGTAAAGTTACCGATGAACAAAGACGAAAGAGGGGATGCCTTCCGGGGCATCCCCAAGCATAGGCTCTTGGTTGTCCTTGAATATTACCTTGGGGTGCCTTGGGCATCCCCAAGCTTAGGCTCTTGCCACTCCTTATTCCATAGTCCATCGAATCTTTACCCAAAACTTGAAAACTTCACAACACAAAACTTAAAGTAGAAAACTCGTGAGCTCTGTTAGTATAAGAAAATAAATCACCACTTCAAGGTACTGTAATGAACTCATTCTTTATTTATATTGGTGTTAAACCTACTGTATTTCAACTTCTCTATGGTTTATAAACTATTTTACTAGCCATAGATTCATCAAAATAAGTAAACAACACATGAAAAACAGAATCTATCAAAAACAGAACAGTCTGTAGTAATCTGGATCAAACGTATACTTCTGTAACTCATAAAATTCTCAAATAAATTTCTGGACCTGAAGAATTTATCTATTAATCATCTGCAAAAAGAATTAACTAAATACCACTCCTCAATAAAAACTGGCAGCAATTCTCGTGAGCCCTAAAGTTTCTGTTTTTGACAGCATGATCAACAAGACTTCCCGCAAGTCTTCCTGAGGGAGTCCTGGATTAGGGGTCTCCGGACAGCCGGACTATCTCCATTTGCCGGACTGTTAGACTATGAAGATACAAAATTGAAGAATTCGTCTCGTGCCCGGATGGGACTCTACTTGGCGTGGAAGGCAAGCTAAGCAATACGGATATGGATATCTCCTCCTTTGTAACCGACCTTGTGTAACCCTAACCCTCTCCGGTGTCTATATAAACCGAAGGGTTTTAGTCCATAGGACAACAACCACAACATACAATCATACCATAGGCTAGCTTCTAGGGTTTAGCCTCTCTGATCTCGTGGTAGATCTACTCTTGTACTACCCATATCATCAATATTAATCAAGCAGGACGTAGGGTTTTACCTCCATCAAGAGGGCCCGAACCTGGGTAAAACATTGTGTCCCCTGCCTCCTGTTACCATCTGGCCTAGATGCACAGTTCGGGACCCCCTACCCGAGATCCGCCGGTTTTGACACCGACGTTGGTGCTTTCATTGAGAGTTCCTCTGTGTCGTCGCCGTTAGGCTTGATGGCTCCTACTATTATCAATAGCGATGCGGTCCAGGGCGAGACTTTCCTCCCCGGACAAATCTTCGTATTCGGCGGCTTTGCACTGCGGGCTAATTCGCTTGGCCATCTGGAGCAGATTGAAAGCTATGCCCCTGGCCATCAGGTCAGATTTTGAAGTTTGAACTACACGGCCGACATCCGCGGTGACTTGATCTTCGACGGATTCAAGCCATAGCCGGGCGCGCCACACTGTCACGATGGGTATGACCTAGCTTTGCCCCGAACAGTACCCCAGAGGTCGCGCCCGCATCAGCTCCGACCCTTAGCTCGGAGCCAACTGCGCCAATCGAGGACAGGTGGCTAGACACCGCCTCAGGGGCTGCAGTCTCAACGGCCATCGAGCCGAACACCAGCCTAATCCTCCGCGAAGCCCGTGACTCCAAGGTGTCGGACTCTTTTCCGGACTCCGAACCGCCCGCGCCCCTGCCAATCGAATCCGATTGGGCGCCGATCGTGGAATTCACCGCCGCAGATATCTTTCAGCACTCGCCCTTCGGCGACATTCTGAATTCACTAAGGTCTCTCTCTTTGTCAGGAGAGCCCTGGCCGGATTGTGGCCAACGGGATTGGGATGCGGACGACGAAGAAATTCGACGCCCACCCACCACCCACTTCGTAGCCACTGTCGATGATTTAACCGACATGCTCGTCTTCGACTCCGAAGACATCGACGGTATGGTCGACGATGTAGGAGACGAACATGAACCAGCGCCCATAGGGCACTGGAAAGCCACCTTGTCATATGACATATACATGGTGGATACACCCAAAGAAGGCAATGGCGACGAGATAGCGGAGGATGACCCCTCCAAGAAGGCAATGGCGACGAGATATTCAGGATATTCTCTATCATCAAGAAAACCAATTCAAATTTATATAAATAGACTTATTACCAACACTATCAAGCATAAATGCATTACTTATATTGCCCCTTTAGTTTATATAACTTGCCGCATAACATGGTGACTGTTTTTTATGAAGAGCGGAATTGTTTCAATGAGAATATATCAAATAAGTACATATGAAAGGTCATCTAAAAGGAGCAATGGAATAACAAGTGGGGCATAATAGCAAAACTTGAGAATAGTTGAATGATACGTTTATTAAAAGGGGACATCCCTTGATATCCCTCACTCAAAATCAATCATTCCCTTGACATCCCTCGCTTCTCATACTTATTCATAGCACTAGCATCTCACTGAAGCGCTTCGAAATCGAATATGTTTACCACAGAGGACAAGGTATATGTTCTTATTTAATGGTCTTGCATATTCCCCATCACTGTGTCACTATTCAAAATGTCGCCTTCTCTACTGCAAGGCCGTCACCCTTTGGTACTTCTTCAAGACGACATAAAAAACACATGTCCTTCCCCTAAGATTTCATCCCGTTCGTTTCATTTAGTACTAAACTCCCCCATCCATGGTGGTGTCTACAACTTAACTTGGTCGAATCCTCCTATACTTTATTCGTGTCAGTGTATGAATTTAACAATAAGTGGAGCACCCTCCCTCTAATTGTATTAGTTAGTGCATGCAGAATAAGAGTGCATGCATGGCCTCTAATGCCCCTCTCCCATCTATATGGATTAAGTGTGGCGTGCGACTAAAAACACTTACTTTTTGAACTTGGACTAAACACTTTAATTGAATGAGACTCAAAATGAGAATGATATAATGGAAACTCTAAATTTTGAGATGTGAACATAAAACTGCAAAGTAGGGAGTGACAATGTAGCATGATTAAAACACAAGAAAAATGATACAAATATGAATTTCATCAATGCAGATAATTAGCAGGTAAATGATAAAAGACAAAATTTTGTTTACATAAGTCTTATATTTGTAAATGTCATCACATTTGGTTCCAATACTTTAGAAAAATGTCGCTATTAAACGTTATAAAGTTCTAGCCCGTGCATCGAGCGGGCCACTTTGCTAGTTAAATAAAAGTAGAAAAACAATCGTTAGATTATTCTTTCCGAAGAGCCAGATGTGCTCTTCATTTTTTTGGAACTTCGATGTGGATGTGTTTTTCTTCATTGGTTGCACGTGGGGCCGAGAACCTTTTTTTTGTACGTGATTGTTTTCATTTCTATTTGCTGGAACTTGGCCGTGGGTGTGGAGGACACTTTATTCTACATGTACGCGGTGTCTTTTTTCTTCAATTAATGGATGTGGGTGCTGAGGAATTTTTATTTACGTGATGGATTACTTTTTTTGTACGTGCTCGATTTTATTTTTATTTGGTGGAACTTGGACGTGGGTGTGGATGACTCTTTTGTATATGTACGCATGGTTTTTTTCCATTCATGTGCATGGGTGCTGAGGACTTTTTTTACTTGATGGATTTCAATTTTTTTCCTGGAACTTAGAGCGTGGGTGTGGAGGACTCCTCCTTTCACATGTAACGTGGTGTTCTGTTTACAAATAGACGTGAGGCGTGACTAGGACTCATCTAGATGTGACATAATTATGTCAGTTTTGCTAAAGCACATCTAGATGTGCCATAAGTATTGCACATCTAAGTCATATGTCATTGATCTTACGTTGAGATTCGTGTGGTTTTTTTTTCTTTTTCTCTTTATGCTTGATTCACTTATTTAGATGTGTAATAACTATAGCACATCTAGATGTGCCCTAGACACATCCTAATTATGTCACATGTAAGATGATGTCATCCTTGATTGTGGCTTTCCCGTTCACAACTTCCTTCATTTGTTTCGGTTTTTTTGTTCGGACCTTTTGTTTGATTGTCCAGCCCAAATTCTCGTTGCCGCACACAGCTGGGCTCCACGGATGGGCTGGCCCACTGCAACGCACTCAAGTGTGTTATGTTTGTAGCAGACACACGTAACCACCTCGCACTTTGAATGGAGTTCTCGTATAAATCCTCAGCCAGAGATTGGCCTTCCCTTACTGCTATTGCCTCTAGTGTGCTCACATCCGTGATAAACTCGAGTTTTAAGATCGAAGCACCCAAGAAAACTCCCCTGTGGTCTCTATGGAGCTACAAATTGCTACAGATTGCAAGAAGGTGGTTGAAGATGTGCAGAAGAACTCGGCGGCTGGCTATGGAGCTATAGTGCATGAAATAATACTTCGTGCAAACTCTTTCCTTTCATGTAAAGTAGTTCATGAGTTTAGGAGCTCGAATTTCGAGGCTCACAATCTTGCTAGATATGCTTTGTCCTTAGACTTTGGTCGTCATGTATGGCTAGGACAAGTAGGAGATCTTGATTTTCTTCCTGTAAACATTAAGGGCGATGAATAAAGCATGCGAGATTGTCTCAAAAAAAGGTAATCACCTCGCACATGCCGTTTTTGCTGCATTAAATAATTCACTGTGTGTATTTTGACGCGCTGCTAGCAATTTATCTGGCTACTGGCTGGGGCCTAATCCTAATTTGAGGACCCACTTGTGGATGTACCCTGTGTGCCACTTCCTTTTGTTAGCATCAAACACACAAATTAAGGGATCTACGTGGAGTCCTGGATGCCTATGGGTTTGCAAACAAATGTAGTCAAGCTGAGAGCCTGCAGTTTAGCACAGTATATGCAAAGCATAAGAGTTACTTAGAGATAGCATTTCTGATTTTTTTAAATGGAGCATATTATCAAACATTTGAACTTTTTTGAAAACAACAAACATTTTTTTAAACTTGCGAACATTTTTTGAAAAACGCTATTCTGATATTTTCTAACATTTTTTGGAAAAACCAAACAATATTTGAAAAAACAAAGATTTTTCAATTTTCAAACACTTATTGAAAAAGAAAAGAAAAGAATTTTTTTTGGAAAAAACAGAAGAAAGGTAAAAAGGAATGGAAAGCCTATGAATAAAAAACCAAAAAAGAATAAACCAAAAACACCAGCATACACATTTCTTGTAAAAAAGGGAAATTTATGCACGGGTAATATGTCCTGTATGCTCCTACAAAAATAGAGTTAGGTTGTTTGTGTAAAAAATAATAATTATACAATATTGATCACAGTAAAAACTAGGGATAGAAAAAAATTGCAGTTATATTAAAACAAAGTAGAAATCCTTTTTTCTCTTATGGATTTCATGAAAAAGTACCTTGTAAATTTTCATTCCATCAAGAAAGGGAAAAATCTATCAACAATGGAAAACATGCTCCCCCTCCCGAGTTGCACATTGATGACTGACTTGTGGTTGGTTGAATGGGGGTCCTCAACAAACACATACAGACACCGCACTCTCCAAATTGCGAGTTGATGGTTGACTTCCAACTGGGGTTCGTAGAAAGACAAAGTTTCCGCTCCCCCTCCCCCTAGTTGCGAGCAGATGCTCGACTAACAACTGGGGCTCGTACAAAACAAACTGCCCACCCCCTGCTTCCTCAGTTGCAACTCGATAGTAGACTCGTAAGTAGGGACCTCGACAAACACACAAATACACCACCCCCTCACGCCTAGTTGCGAGTCGATCATCAGCTTGCAACTGGGTACCATAGAAACACACTCCACTCGCCTCCTCAGTTGCGATTCGATGGTAGACTCGCAACTTGAGCTGTCACAAACGCACACACCCCCTAGTTACGAAATCGATGGTCGGCTTGCAACTGGGGGCCCCGACAAACAAACACACACCGCTAGTTGCGAGTCGATGGTCGGCTTTCACACTAGGGGCCCCGACAAACATACGCACCCTTGTGTTGCAAGTCAATGGTCGGCTTGCAACTGGGGACCCTCGACAAACACACACTCCCCCTAGCTGCCAGTCTCTGGTCGACATGCAACTGGAGACCCCAACAAACACACACACCCTTAGTTGCAAGTCGATGGTCGACATGCAACTAGGGACCATCGACAAATACACACTCCCCCCTAGTTACGAGTCTATGGCTGACATGCAACTGGGGACCCCAACAAACACACACACCCTTAGTTGTGAGTTTATGGTCGGCTTGCAACTAGGGGGGCAATAAACACACACACACACACACACACACACACACACACACTTAGCTGCGAGTTGATGGTCGGCTTGCAACTTGGGGGGCAACAAACACACGCGTGCGCACGTGCACACACACACACACACACTTAGTTGCGAGTCGAAGGTAGGCTTGCAAACTAGGCCCCCTGACAAACACACGCACCCTTGTGTTACGAGTCGATGGTCGGCTTGCAACTAGTGTCCCCGAGAAAACACGCACGCCCATAGTTGCGAGTCGATGGTCGACATGCAACTCGGGACCCTCGACAAACACACATTCCCGCTAGTTGCGAGTCTATGGTCGACAAGCAACTAGGGACCCCAACAAACACAAACACCCCTAGTTGCGAGTTGATGGTCTACTTGCAACTCGGGGGGCAACACACACACACATACACACACTTAGTTACGAGTCAATGGTCAACATGCAACTAGGGAACCTCTACAAACACACACTCCCCTAGTTGCAAGCCGATAGTTGACATGCAACTGGGGACCCTCGACAAGCACAAACACCCTTAGTTGCAAGTCGATGGCCAGCATGCAATTAGGGACTACGACAAAACACACACACACCCAGGTTGCGAGTCGATGGTCGAGATGCAATTGGCGACCCTCGACAAAAATAGACACCCCTAGTTGCAAGTCAATGTTCAGCTAGCAACTAGGGGCCATGAAAAAACACAAACACCCCCAAATTGTGAGTCGATGCTCGGCATGCAACTAGAGGCCCCGACAAACACACACACACACACCCCTAGTTGCGAGTCGATGGTCGATATGCAACTGGGAACCCTCAACAAACACACACTTTCCTAGTTGCGGGTTGATAGTTGACATGCAACTAGGGACCCTCGACAAACCCAAAGCACCCTTAGTTGCGAGTCGATGGTAGCCTTGCAGCAAGGGGTCCCCAACAAACACACACACCATTAGTTGCGAGTCGATGGTTGACATGCAACTGGAGGGCCCCAACAAACACACACACACACACACACACACTTACTTGTGAGTCGATGGTCGGCTCACAACTGGGGTCCCCAACAAACACACACACACACACACTTAGTTGTGAGTTGATGGTTGACATGCAACTAGGGGCGCCAACAAACACACACACCCCTTAATTGCGAGTCGATGGTTGACTTGCAACTAGACCCGTAGAAACACACTCCCCTCCCCCTCCCCCAGTTGCGAGTCAAATGGTTGGCTTGCAGCTGGGCGCCCTAAACAACATGCATACCCATCGTTGTGAGTCGATGGTTGATATGCAACTGCGGGGGCCACGAACACACACACACACACACCCGCTTAGTTGTGAGTCGATGCTCGGCATGCAACATGGCCCTTGACAAACACACACACACACCTAGTTGCGAGTCGATGGTCGACATGCAACTGGGGACCCTCAACAAACATACACTCAAGTAGCTGCTACCCGATGGTAGACATGCTATTGGGAGCCCTCGACAAACACACACACCCTTAGTTGCGAGTCGATGGTCGGCTTGCAACTAGGGGGCCCCAACAAACACACATGCACCATTAGTTGCGAGTCGATGGTTGACATGCAAATGGGGTCCCAACAGACACACACACCCTTAATTGCGAGTCAATGGTTGTCTTGCAACTAGGCGCCACGACAAAACACACACACCCCTAGTTGTGAGTCGATACTCAGCATGGAACTGGGCCCCCCGATAAATACACACACACACACACTAGTTGCGAGTCGATGGTCGACATGCAACTAGGGACCCTCGACAAACACACACCCCTAGTTGCGAGTCGATGGTCAACATGCAACTAGGGACCCTCGACAAAACACACATCCCTAGTTGCAAGTCGATGGTTGACATGCAACTAGGGACCCTCGACAAACACAAACACCCTTAGTTGCAAGTTGATCGTTAGCTTGCAACTAGGGGTCACGACAAAACACCCCCCCCCAAGTTACAAGTCGATGGTTGACATGCAACTACGGGCACCGAGAAACACACACACCCCCAAGTTGTGAGTCGATGGTCGGCTTGCTACTGGGGACCCTCGACAAACATACACACCCTAATTGTGGAGGGTGGACTTGCATCTGGGATAAAAAACGAAACACATGCCTACTAATGAGTCGAGGGTGGATTTGCAATTGAGACAACTACAATCCCATTTGCATATCAAGAGTGGACTTGTAACTAGGAAAACTACGGAACTACAAACCTAGTTGCGAATCAACGGTTGACATGCAAATGATATGAAACAAATTATGGGTGCAACTGTGATTAAAGGCTGGACTTGTAACCGGGATGAAAACAAAAAATACAGCCTCCAGTTGCGAGTCGAGGGTGGACTTGCTACTTGGACAACTACGAGGTCAGTTGCGAGTCGAAGGTGGACTTGCAACTAGGACAACTACGAAACTATGAGTCAAATTGCATGTCAAGGGTCGACATGCAACTGGGATGGCACAAACTCAGCCCAGTTATGAGACAAAAAAAGACCTGCAACTAGGATAAAAACAAAACACAGGCTGAGTTGCGAGTCAAGGGTGGGCTTGTAACTGGGATGAAACAAACAATGGGTCTATTTGCGAGTCAAATGTTGTTTGCAACTGGGACAACTATACAAAACTACAATACGAGTGGCCAGTCAAGGGTGGACTTGCAACTAGGACGACTGCAAACGATGAGCCTAATTACGAGTCAATAATGGACTTGCAACTGAGTTGAAAAAGAAATTACGGGCCCAATTACAACCCTACATCTATATCTAGACAAACAAGAACCTTGCATCTGCCTCATTATATAAAGGTATCTCGTGGGGCTGGACTCTACAAATTCTCCACCAAGCCAAAAAAACACACAGTGAAAACGAACAAGAAAGAAAGGGTCGACATATATGTGCCCATGTGAAAATAAACGCGAGAGTAGGCCAACGCAAAACAAATAGGACAAGAAGGACACACAATAAAAAAAGAGCTGATGGGGTGGGGAGGGGGGTGCATGACCGAGCTTCTGTGAACATTAAAGCAAACAAATCAGACGGATGTAGACTTAGACGAGACATTACTAAATCTTATCTAGACGAGATTTAGCAAATCTGAAAAAAAAAAATCTAGTTACGCCCTCCTCTAACTACACAGTAGAACCAAAATGGACTAAAACAGGGAATAAAAAGACACATGGCCCTCCATGAAAAAGCTACAACCCATGAAATAAAATGAATACATAAAACATAAAAACGGTCGCTCAAAGTAGTCAAATGGGGCCTTACTACTCCACAAGGGACGAACAGAAAACACGGTACACCGACAACAAACACGACTCAGAAACATGTATATCTAACCGTATATGAGTTAACTAAGACATTGTATACTGTCATCTAGATGAGAATTAGCAAAATGAATCCAAAACAGGACCCACACATCGCGCCATGAAAATGGTCCAACAAAAGACGCATGTGCGAAATAGGAAGACAAGTAGACACTAGACACATGGCGCGGCACGGGACACACACGACAAATCAACCATGATCAAGATTCACACGACAGTTAAAGCAAATAGATGATAAAGTAAAAAAAGTTCATGAATTTAAAACAAATAAATAAACAAGTAAAAGAAAAAAGAAAGAAAAAAGATGGAAATGGGAAATGAGAAAATAGAAAAATAATAAAATCTTGAATTGAAAATAGTTAATAATTTAAAACAAATAAAGAAACAAAAAAATAAAGGTCCCAGTTGTAAGTCGATGGTGGACTTGCAACTGGAACGAAAATATAAAGATGGTCCCAGATGCATGTCGATGGTGGATTTGTAATTGGGTCGAAAAAAGGCCGAGCCCATAAAAACGTGTTGAGGGTGGGGTTGCGACTAAAGTAGAAAAAACAGACTTGATTATGATTCGATTATGAATTTTTAACTAGAAAAAAAAGATTAAGTGCCGATTGCGAGTACATGATGGACTTGCAACCGAGACAAAAATATAGTCAGTCTCAGTTGCAAAATGTTTGTGGACTTGCAACTATGAAAAATCCATGCCTAGTTTTTTTAAATAAAAAGAGATTAATATTAATTTCCAAGAAACTAAAGGAAAGAGGATAACAGAGTGTCGCTTGAGTGGCAAAAGAACAGCGCCATATCCTTCGTGAGATTCCTCTTTCATTTTCTCTGAGGCAACCCACAGGAACAAAAAACAAAAACGGCCCACCCAGCACACTACAGAGATGACGAGCTGGCAAGAATGAACGCAGATGGGCCAGACAAAAACGCAACCACGATGTGAGCAACCAGCCACGCGCGAGATCAAGTTGGCACCAAAATTTCAGAACAAACAAATCACACAGTGCAGAACTTAGATGTGACATTCTTAAAAAACATCTAGATGTGACTTACCAATTTCATGCAGTTTGACTAATTCGCATCTAGATGTTTTCTAAAAATGTCACATCTAATCTCCTACAAGTAATGTAGCAACAAGGAACAAAAAAAAGCTGGGATAAATAAAACATACCACAAACATAGTGGACATCAGATTAGATGTGACATAATTATGTCACATGTAGATGTGTTAGACAGACCCTATCTTCTGCTCGTCCACCCAATCGCCCCCTCTCTCTCTCCCTCCCACACCTCCGTCTCCCCACGAACTCCCCCTGCAGATCGCCACCCCGCGCCGCCCTGCCTCCACCTCCCCCACGTTACCCCGTAGCATCCTTCCTTCGCGCCACCCCGCCGCTACCTCCCCCGCGCCGCCCCGCCGCCTACTATCCCCGCGTCGCTGCGCCACCTCCCAAAATCCCGGCCACCCGCGCCGCATGGCATGGCCTTTCAGCGCCGCCGGTCGGCTTCCACACCTTCCTTCCCCAGTCGCCATGCCTCTGGTCCGGCAGCAGGTCGCGCCCCTGCAACGGGCCGGCAACGGGATCCCTCGCCCCGGTCTCTACCATGGCCGGGTCCGGGCAGCCCCAGAATGAGCTGCATCGCCCCACCTCTCATCTATGCGGCGGTTGGATCCCGGCTGCCCCACGTCTCCTCCATACAGCCGTGCACTTGAGGCCAGGGGCCGACGCCGCCGCATATACGCCCGACTGCGAGGTCGCAAGCAGAAGGCTGGGGGAGTAGCCACTAGATGTCGCCGGATCCGTCCCCGGCGTGGTGAGGTTCCATGGCCGGCCGAACAACACCGCCTCACTGCCGGGCTGCTCGGCTCCGCCCCCATCCCCAACAGCCACAGTCTCCCCATGCCAGGTCAGATCCCGAGCAGCCGCAGGTGGTAGCAGCACTCCGCTTCAGTTCTGTTGGGATCCATGGCGGAGGATGCCGGCCAACACGGCCACGAGCCCCCAATCCGTCTCCTCCGCCCCAACCACGGCTCCATTTCCCCACGAGGACGCTGGCCGGCCACAGACGACCGCCCAGGTACAGGCTGTTCGTGGCATATGTGTGTGCCTGCAGTTCGACTGGCCCGTCCTCTTACCTCCTCCCTTGCAGTGCACAACGGTGCACACAGTTCATCCCACACGGGTGCGTGTAGCTCCCCACGCGGGTTTAGCAGCCAGTGGTGGTCGCCACCGTCCCGTCCCTCCTCTGCAGCAACAAAAAATCGGGGATGAGATGCACGGCAACGAGGGCTACCCCGGGTCAAGGCGATTTTTCTCACGGGCGCAACTCCCTTTCCTTCTTCATGCTATTCAATTTTCTCACGAGTACAGTCCAGCCGTCCCCAGCTTGCACTACGCCGGGGCACGCGATGCAGTTTGGTGTGCGTGGCCTTGGAGTTGGCTTTTGGATTTGCAAGTGCCTTGTGCGCTTTAGTGACGCGGCGCAGCCTCAGTTCTGCTCGACCAGATGAAGTTCAGCTGGGTTAAAAAAGTTGTGGATTTTTATGTGAATTGTGTGTTCAACCTGTGTAAAAAGAATTGCAAGGCCAAGTTTGATATAAAAAATCATGCTTAGATGCGGTTCACTGTAAAATCCTATGTGGTTCTCTTGGTAAAACCAGAAAAAAGAAACAACTCACAAAAGAAGTCCACTTCTTTTAGAATGTAGTTCACTAGGGTCTGCCGCGGGGTTTACTTTCACCAACAAAAATGCAGTTATCTAGTCTTCCCATGCGTTTCACTAACTTTGACCATCTGGTCCACATAAACTAAAAGAAGTTAAAAAGGTCAGAAAAGTGATGTGGTTTACTCATATCAAAAAGAATGATGTCCCCTTTTCCCGATATTGCAGTACAGTTTTTCTTCTAACGTAGTATCGTTGCTTGTTGAATGCGGTCTGGTTCATCCAAATTGAAACTAAAAATACACAAATGAAGAATTTTGAAAAGAAACCATGCAGTCCTCTTGCCCGTCCAATGCAGTACGGTTTTTAGTATAAAACCAGTGCGGTTTTCTTCCTTGTCTTCAAAAATTTACGTCCCAGAAAAAATAAATCATGCAGTACGCTAGCCCGTCTGATGCAGTGCGGTTTTCAGTCTAAAAGCAGTGTGGTTTTCTTCCTCGTCTTCAATAATTTATGTCCCACAAAAAAGAAATTATGCAGCTCGCTTGCCCGTCCGATGCAGTGCGGTTTTTAGTCTAAAAGCAGTGTGGTCGGACATGTGATGTTGTTTATCCCATCAGTGCAAAAAAATTGTTAAGGAAGCAAAAAAAAGTAATGCGATTCACTTCTTCATAGTGTTGTGGTTCATTTACACCCGATGTGAAGTGCACTTTACTTTCTCGTCCTTCAAAAAATTACGTTTGAATAGAACAAACCATGCAGTTCTCTTACCCGTCTGATACAGTGTGGTTTTTCGTTCGATGCAGTGCGGTTTTCAGTCGGATGAAGAACCCACGTCGATTTGGGTGTCGAGAAAAACAGAGTGTCCGCATTTCGGTAAATTTGAAAATCCTCTTAAACCGTAAAGAATTACAGAGAGTGTTCTACATGAAAAAGTTGCGCCACGTCGATATCTTTCCAGCGGCGTATCGTTTGAATCATTCCGATCAGCGGTTTGTAAAAATTTCGTGAAAAACGGCCGCTGCCACTTGTCGTCCGCCGCACGATTTTCAAAATTAACTTAAAACCGTAAGGAATCTCAAAAATATTTCAACATATGAAGGTTGCGCCTCGTCCGTAGCTTTTCAACGGTATATTACACGCGTTGTTTCGACAAACGGTTAAAAAACTGGAGCAAAAACAGTACCAAAAATGTGAAATTTTTTGAAAAACAGAATTCCGCGATTTAGTAAATTTGAAACTTCAACGGTATATTACACGCGTTGTTTCGACAAACGGTTAAAAAACTGGAGCAAAAACAGTACCAAAAATGTGAAATTTTTTAAAAAACAGAATTCCGCGATTTAGTAAATTTGAAATTGCTCTTAAACCATAACGAATTAGAGAAAGCAATAGTTATGAAAGAGATGCGCCTCGATGATATCTATCCAACAGTGTATCATTTGCCTCATTCCGACGAGCGTTTAGAAAAAAAAGCGATAACACGCTAGCTGCCAATCTTTGTGGGCCGCACCGTTTTTGAATCTGCTCTCAAACCGCGGGCAATCTCGAAAAGTGTTCAACATGGCGAAGTTGCGCATAATCCGTAGCTTTACAACGATATATTACACGCCTCGTTCCGATAAACGGTTAAAAAATTAGAGCGAAAACAGTACCGAAAAAACACTACACGCAGTTTTTTCCGACACGAAGTTCACTAGTCTTTGTAATGCAGTGCTCTTGCTAAAGAAAGTGCAGTGCCCTCGCGTTGAGCATGCAGTGCGGAAGTGTTAGTAGAATAACTATTCTGATAGGGCTCTTGCTGAAGTAAGTGCAGTGCCCTCGCGTTGAGCATGCAGTGCGGAAGTGTTATCAGAATAACTATTCTGATAATATTATCAGAATAGACGGACATATTGCGACAAGCGTCTTTCTCAGAGGAACACCGTACCCTGATGGGTACGGTGCTCGACAGGATTCTGTCCGCGAAGAGCGGATAGAATGAAGCCTTTACGAGCCTGCTAAGAGGCTTCGAGGTTTGTGATATAATTTCTCCAACTGTAATTTATTCGCAAAATGCACCTGTGTATAGATAGCATCCCCTGAGACTCAGATTGCCTTTCCAAGGGAGGTGATCGGAGGATAAAAAAGATATGCTCAGGCAATAATGTGATGGAACTGGAACACAGGTTCTTCCCCCCCTGACGATTGTCCGGACTACAGAAATAGCCGAGCTGTAGCGAAAGCTTGATGTGGCGGGGGATGACATTGTGTTGATCAACAGGCGTCTTGACGAATTTCAAGGTATGTATTTGGAACAGTCCTCACACAGACGTGCTTATATATAAGCTTGACGCTGAAAATTTTATACTGGAAATGCATGATTGCAGATGGTGCTGCCGCAGTTGAGGTTCTTCGGGCGGAGCTAGCCTGGGCCAAGGAGCAGGTCCGGTTTAGCAATGCGGCTGCCGAAAAGGCATCGGCCGAGTTAAAGGCCGAATAAGCTGCTTGCCGCCAAGACGAGGAGAAGATATCTCAGATGGCGCCTGAACTAAAGGATGCTGCCAGCCACCGTGAATTCCTCGAGAAGGATAACGAAGCCAAATCGGCTGATCTTGAAAAGGCCTTCCGAGAGGCAAAAGAGGCACGGTCCGAATCTAGGGCGGCCCGAGAAGAGATCCGGCAAGCTGGAGAGTTTGCGGCTCATAGGCCATTTTTATTGAAGACTAAGTTCTGCATTCCGAATTATGCTCAGCTTAATCAAGTACGGAGTTCTCCAGATGTGTTTTTGGATCTGCCAAAGAGTTCTTCCGATGCAGCGGAGTTTTACCAAGCGCAAGAAGGATATGCAATGGAGAAGCATTTCTGGTCGCAATTTGGTGCGTCAAAGCGCCTGCTACTGAACGAATAGATGTCTCAATGGGCCGAGCTTCACAAGACATCAGGCGGTGCTATGAAAAATGTCGTAATCCGGCTGTGGCCGAATGAGCCAATTCCGAGTAGTTATTTCGGTTTGGTGCGGCGACTTGTTGAGGCAGTGCTACTTATTGATGCTGCTAAATGGTCGGCATGCATTGAAGGTGCACGGATGGCCTTTGCCCGTGTGAAGACATACTGGGGGAAACATGAAGGCCATCGATGTTGCAGCTAAGGGCCCACTGTCGGTGTCAAAACCGGCGGATCCCGAGTAGGGGGTCCCGAACTGTGCGTCTAAGGCTAATGGTAACAGGAGGCGGGGTACACAATGTTTACCCAGGTTCGGGCCCTCTCGAGGGAGGTAATACCCTACTTTCTGCTTGATTGATCTTGATGATATGAGTATTACAGGAGTTGATCTACCACGAGATCGTAGAGGCTAAACCCTAGAAGCTAGCCTATGATTACGATTGTTCTTGTCCTACGGACTAAACCCTCTAGTTTATATAGACACCGGAGGGGGCTACTATTACACAGAGTCGGTTACAAGGGAGGAGATCTACATATCCGAATTGCCAAGCTTGCCTTCCACGCAAAGGAGAGTCCCACCCGGACACAGGACGAAGTCTTCAATCTTGTATCTTCATAGTCCAACAGTCCGGCCAAAGTATATAGTCCGGCTGTCTGAGGACCCCCTAATCCAGGACTCCCTCAGTAGCCCCTGAACCAGACTTCAATGACGATGAGTCCGGCGCCCAGATTATTTTCGGCATTGCAAGGCTGGTTCCTCCTCCGAATACTTCATAGAAGATTTTGAACACAAGGATCGTGTCCAGCTCTGCAAAACAAATTCCACATACCACCGTAGAGAGTATATTATTCCAGAAATCCAATCTGCTAACAACTTTTCATAACGTGACATCCTGTCGTGGTCCGGTCATTACGAACCGTTTTTCCCAGCCCACCATTGCATGTGTTACGAACCGGTTTTATTGGCATGTCTTGTCGAAGCAGAGATCATGTTCCCCTTATCATGGGATTCTCATCAATACGGGAGTGGGTAACCCAATCGTGCTTATCAGTATGACTCCTCGATTTTTAGGCAAGTTCCAAACCCACGCCGAGGATGCTTGATATTCGCCCTCTTTATAAAAGGGCCAAGGCCTGTCCTTTTCCTGTCGCGCTCGATCCTTCCCTTCCCCCAACTCGAGTTCCAACACCCAAGGCTCAGGCTAAGAGCTTCGGACTTTCAACCATGTCCGGATCTAACCTTCAAGGCCGGTGGATGGCCTCCTCTGTCACATAGGAGGACATCAAGAAGCTAAGAGAAGCCAGGTATCTGACCACCGAAATCTCGCACAGGCTGCCTGCTCTAGGGCAGGTCATCCCCACTCCCGAACCCAACGAGAGTGTCGTATTTGTTTCCCACTCCCTCCGAGGGCTAGGCTTTAGTCTTGATCCCTTTGTTAGAGTGCTTATGTTCTATTACGGGCTTGATTTCCACGATCTAGCTCCAGATTCCATCCTTCACATCTCGTCGTTTATCGTCGTGTGTGAGGCCTTCCTCCGCATCACCCCACACTTCGGCTTATCGCTCAGGACCTTCAATGTGAAGCCGAAGATGATCGATGGGCGACACGCAGAATGCGGAGGTGCCATAATAAGCAAAGGCGCCAATGCTCCATGGCCAAAGGTTTCTTCCTGGAGGTGTCCAACCTATGGCACCAGGAGTGGTTTTACATCACAGCTCCCCGACGTACGAAGTGGGCAGCTGCCCCCGCCCTCTGCTCGGGCCCCCCGCCAGAACTGGCGTCATGGGTCAACAAGGGGCTAGACTGGGGTCCGGTTAATGACGTGCCGACATTGCAAAGTCGCATCTGAGATCTCCTCAAGAGAGGCGTCAGTCTCGTCAAGGTAATGCAAATAATGCTAGTTCGTCGGGTCCTGCCGTGCCAATGTCGATCTCTCCGCATGTGGGAGTTGAACCCAGAAGGACCGCGAGCTATTCAACAATTCTTCGGGATGACGCTTGAAGAGATGTATGGATTGTTCTTCGGATCACGAATAAAGTGTCCGGACACCACTGAGGATGCGGGTCTCAACTGCAACCGTCTAGATACCCATGTAAGTAATCCTGCGGCCGAACATGCTTTCTTTTTGTTTGTCACAACATCATTCTGAAAAAATTACTCTCGACCAGGACTGGATAAGAAAGGCGGAGAGGATCAGGTGTTCAGCCCCCCTTCCCGAAGGCTCACCACATCCTGTACCGGCCAGGATGCTTGAGCACGCACCTTATCAAGTGCCATCAGGGGAAGATAAAGGGAGGAATAAAGAAGCCGAAAGCGGGCTTCACACATTACACATCCGAACCGGGGGAATTAGTGTCTCCACAATGGAGGATAATCGGGAAGAAGAATCTAGAATCCCATCTCCCCAAGGAAGGAAAAGGACCGCCTCTGAAGACTTGGAAGAAACCTTCGCCAAGGAGCCCTGCCCCGAAGGGCGTCCTTACTGCACATCGCCCTCAAGGGGGCCAGCCCTCCACCGAGCTGTAAGTGAATAGTAGTATTTTGGTAGATATATCCTGCTTTATCTCTCAGGACAATAACCGAGACATATATCTTGCAGCCCGGCTCGTAGCCCTTCTTGACAGAGTTCGCCTTCGGGGGATCTTCTTCCGGAGATGATGGAGAGCGAAACGCCTCCCCGCCTCATGGGGCAGACGACCCTGAGGTGTCGTCACGGAGGATTTCTCCTGATCCACCAAGGCCAGAAGGTAACCCTTTGGCCACCCGAAGTCCGTAGTATTCGGCTCCTAAGGAGAGCAATAAAAAGGGTCCGGGGCTGTCTAGTGCCCAACCGGACGCACTGATGGGTCTTGTGGAGCAAGCGGCTATCTTAGAGGCGCATCGTACTTTAATGGGTACGGTGGTTGAGAGGATTTCATCCGCTAAAAGTAGGTTGCATGAAGCTTTTAGGAGCCTGCTAAGAGGCTTTGAGGTACGCAAAGTAATATATATATATATATATATATATATATATATATATATATATTGACGGTACCGTACACGCTAGGTATGCTGTATACAGATAGTAGCCCCTAAGACTCTGGCTGCCATTCAGAGGTGGTAAACAGAGGATCATAGTCCCAGGTAATAATCGCTCTGCTTTCATGTGCAGGCGGCGGAGGGTCCGGTGGCTGGCCAGACTGCTGAGTTTACCGAACTGAGGCGGCAGCTTGACACGACAGATGCCGACATCGCGCTTGTGAACAAGTGGCTTGATGAGGCACATGGTATGTATTTTCGGTTGGTCAATAAATATTAAGAGGAGCATGATGCTAGTATCTATAATATGCCGTGACTGCAGATGGACTTGCCATGAGGTCTGTCGTGGATCATCTTTTGCAGAAGGGACCAAGGCCGAATAGTTATTTTGGTTTAGTGCAACGATTCCTTGGTACTGTGCCGCATATCAACGTTGTAAAGAGGTCGGCGTGCATAGAGGGTGCACGGATGGTGCTTGCCTGTGTTAAGACATACTGGGCAGAGCCGGAGGCCACCGCTATTGCAACCCGGGGTCCGACCGTAGGCCAGGTCTCGGCCGAGCACTATTTTGAAGAAGTCCTAGAAGGCGCTCGCTTAATAGAGGCTCAGTGCTCGAAGAGTATCGTGTTCGAATGACATGTATCCCAATTGTAAAAACAATGCTATTTGGATTATAAAGGCTATGTTTATACTTTTGCCTGAAAGTTTTATGATGCCTCCTGTGCAGCCATTTATGTATGTGTATAACCTGAAAGTTTGCAGTCGTCGGCTTCAGCCCCCACGCATATAATGCGGGGGTGTTCAGAAAAGCGTGTATTCACATTTGATCCAACGTCTTGGTCCATTAAGGAGGTGATAGCGCGGCGAACAAGGCAATCGGACTATATAGCTTTAACACTTTCACTTAGCCATATGAGTTTGACGGTGGGGCTACTATATAGCCCCTGGTACTTCCGCGCTCATCCGAATACGGTGCGCATACATACATGACCGGGAAGCCGGTCCTTCATTAATGCGGAGGAATCGTGAGGATTCCGCTGAGTCGAGTGGTTGACCAGTCTCGCGCTTTATCATGACAGTCAGTTTTCGGCTTTCTCTACTGAGGTGCTCATCCAGATGAACCAGGGCACAATCGCAGTAGTTCTCCCGGTGCCACCTTAGCCGATAGAGCGGAACGTAAGGTAGCAAAACACGGGAGCCGGGCAAACCCAACTATTTAGCAAAGACATGATTCGCAGCTGATGCATATAAGGCCAAACTCGTGACGCCCAACGCTCCCTAAGGTATTCTGACTTTACAACATATACTGGGCTGAGTAACGCCCTCGATAATGAGCCCTGAATTTCCAGGTACATGCATTAGTCTGACGTGACAAAATGCCAATAACGCCAGCATCCCTCTCGGTAGTGTTGAGTATCCGGGGGGTATGAAGCAACAAGAGACTGTAAACAAGGTTTACACAGGGTCTTAATCTAAAAAGAAAACTTTGAGCGGGCCCCTGCTACACGTGTGCGCCTGTGTCTCTGTTGTGCCGTATCCTGGAAGGGTGTAGCACGATGATCATCTGTAAAAGAGAAAAACCCAGGTGAAAGTCTTTGTGTGAAAAATTGGTTATTCTTAATGAACTAGTAAAATGCAATCTATTATTGTATTAAGAGGGTCAGGCGAAACGTAGCCCTTTTTACATGCGGGAAGCCCCTAGCACCACCTATGGGGGTATATCCCTCGACCCAATCTCAGGTTTATCTGAGCTAATACAGCTAGTGGAGCGCCGGACTCGTCTAACCGTGTCCGCGGTCTTGACGACCGATCATTCATTCTGGTTGGAGAGGCCGTTCAGTGTTCGGCTGCTAGAGCCGCCACATATTCCTCCGCACGTAGGGAACGCTCTGTGTTTCCGCTAACTGTGATGATGCCACGTGGACCGGGCATCTTAAGCTTAAGATAAGCATAATGCGGTACTGCATTGAAATGAGCAAAGGCCGTTCTTCCGAGTAGTGTGTGGAAGCCCTTCGGAATGGAGCGATGTCAAAGGTTAATTCTTCACGTCGGAAGTTGTCAGAAGAACCGAATACAACCTCTAGCACTAGAGAGCCCGTGCAGCGGGCCTCTGGGCCTGGCATTACTCCTTTAAAGGTATTATTGCTTTGGTTGATTCTTGTCGGGTCTATCCCCATTTTGCGGACGGTGTCCTGATATATCAGATTAAGCCTACTGCCGCCATCCATAAGGACTCAAGTGAGATGGTATCCGTCAATTATTGGGTTTAGCACCAAGCCAGCCGATCCTCCGTGCCGGATACTAGTCGGGTGATCCCTGCGATCCAAAGTGATCTGGTAGGCCGACCAAGGGTTGAACTTGGGGGTGACGGGCTCCACAGCATATATGTCTCGGAATGCGCGTTTGCGCCTCCTCTTCGTTATGTGAGTTGTGTAAATCATGTTCACTGTCCAGTGTTCGGCTGGCGAGGCTCATCCTCGTCTTCAGTTGGTGTCTCCCTCCCCATGTGTTCAGCGTTTAGCTTGCCGGCCTGCTTGAAGACCCAGCATTCTCTGTTGGTGTGATTTGCAGGTTTGTCGGAGGTGCCATGAATCTGACATAATCTGTCTAGAATCTTGTTTAGGCTAGGCGGTCCATCTCTGCTGCCTTTAAATGGCATTTTCCGTTGACCGAGTCGAGAGCCCCTAAATCCAGCGTTTACCGCCGGGTTGTCTAGGCTGTCCTCATTGTTTCGACGCTTGCTTTTATTGCGTCGTGGTTTCCCATTGCCATCCCTGACTTCGGATGTGTTTGAGTTGCTGGTGCCACTACGGGCCAGCCAACTGTCTTCGTCCGCGTAAAAGTGGGTCATAAGGCTTGTTAGGGCTGCGATTGTCCTCGGTTTTTCCAGGCCGAGGTGTCTGGCGAGCCATTCGTCCAGGACACTGTGTTTGAAAGCCGCTAAGGCTTCGGCATCCGTGCAGTCGACGATTTGATTCTTCTTAGTGAGAAATCTGTTCCAAAGCTTTCGGGGTGACTCTCCGGGCTGTTGAATTATATGACTTAAATCGTCTGTATCCGGAGGTCGGACATAGGTCCCTTGAAAATTCGCCCTAAAAGCATCCTCAAGATCTTCCCAACTTCCAATTGAGTTTTTGGGGAGGCTTTTCAACCAGTGCTGAGCTGGTCCTTTCAACTTGAGGGGGCAGGTATTTGATGGCGTGGAGAACATCTCCGCGAGCCATGTGGATGTGAAGGATAAGGTCCTCAATCCAGACCCCAGGGTCTGTCGTTCCGTCGTATGCCTCTATGTTCATGGGTTTGAATCCCTCTAGAAATTCATGATCCAACACCTCGTCGGTGAAGCATAGGGGGTGCGCGGCACCCCTGTATTTGGATGTGTCATGATATTCTAACGGTTGTAGTGTTCGGTTTTGATTCCGAGCTGTTATTCGGTCAGTATAGTCGTTTGGGCGGCCATGATTCTGTGCCGGAATGCGCTTCCTAGATTAGTAGATGGACCTGGTCATACCGGCTTTTTTGTGTAGGTCCTCACGTAAATCGAGTGCTGACTTGCGTGCAACATCGTTAGCCGCCCTGTCGCGGCTACGGGGTGGTCGATCCGGCTGATCGGCCGTTTTATTTTTTTGCTGAATGGGCTCTAAAGCCTCGTCATTGAATTCAGGCAGCATCTTCCGCTTTTGATAGCTCTTTATGTCGCGACTGCCACCGTACTTTTCTTCGGTGTCAAGCACCTTGTTCCATCTGCTGTTGAGCGTATTCTCCGTGGCCTTAAGCCTCTGCTTCTTCTTCTTCAGGCTCCTCGTGGTGGCAATAAGCCTTCTATGGAGGTTCTCTTGTTCCAAGTGCCTTTCCGGGATGATGTGTGCATCGTCGTCCGGACTGTTCTCCTCTCTGGAGACCGGTTGATGAGCTCTACCCTCGTCATAACCGCGATCGGACAGCGGTTCTGTACTATGTTTGCCGTCTGCTTGCTCATCCTGCTCCATCGTTGGGTCCATGTGGTCGTCGTTTCCTTTGGGGTCGACCGGGGTATTATTCTTTCTTGCGCTGTTATCGCTGTTTTTGCTGAGGCGGGATTTGGAGCGGCGCCTACGTCATCGCTTTGGTTGCTTTTCGAGGGAATTATCCTTCGCTGCATCCTTTCGTTCCTCGTCGTTGTTTTCTTTGGGAGTACCCACCATGTATATGTCATATGATGAAGTGGCTGTCCAGCACCCTGTGGGTGGTGGTTGCTGTTCCTCTGCTGCATCGTCGTCTATACCGTCGATGTCTTCGGAGTCGAAATCAAGCATGTCGGTTAAGTCGTCGACAGTGGGTATTAAGTGGGTGGTGGGTGGGGAACGAATTTCTTCGTCGTCCGCTTCCTACTCGAGCCGAACATAGTTCTTCCAAGGAACTCCTGACAAGGAGAGGGACCTTAATGAGTTTAGCACATCGCCCAAGGGTGAGTGCTGAAAGATATCCGCGGAGGTAACCTCCATGATCGGTGCCCAATCAGATTTGATAGGCACGGACGCAAGCGGTTCGGAGCCTGTGGCCGGGGACGAATCCAAGGGTCCGGTGACACAGCTCTCATAGGAGGTGAAGTCAGTATTCGGCTCGATCGCCCCTAAGTGCGTGGCCTCCGTGACGGGGTCTATCCACCCGTCTTCGGACATCACGATCTGCTCCGGATTGTGGGCCAGAGTAGCCGCTGGTGTGATGTCCCGAACACGGTCTGATGGCCGAGCTAAGTCACGCTCGTCGTGACTATGCGGCGCACCTGACATGGGCTCGAATCCGTCGAAGATCAAGTCTCCGCGGATGTCGGCAGTATAGTTCAAGCCTTCAAACCTGACCTGATGGCCAGGGGCATCGCTATCGATCTGCTCTAGATGGCCAAGCGAGTTGGCCCGCAGTACAAAGCCGCCAAATACGAAGATTTGTCCGGGGAGAAAAACCTCACCCTAGATCGCATTGTTACTGATGATCGAAGAAGCCATTAAGCCTTACCCTAACGACACAGTGGAATTCTCAATGAAAGCACCAATGTCGGTGTAAAAACCGGCGGATCTTGATGTTTACTGATGTTTACCCAGGTTCGGGCCCTCTCGATGGAGGTAATACCCTACTTCCTGCTTGATTGATCTTGATGATATGAGTATTACAAGAGTTGATCTACCACGATATCGTGGAGGCTAAACCCTAGAAGCTAGCCTATGATTATGATTGTTCTTGTCCTACGAACTAAACCCTCTGGTTTATATAGACACCGGAGGGAGCTAGGGTTACACAGAGTCGGTTACAAGGGAGGAGATCTACATATCTGAATTACCAAGCTTGCCTTCCACGCAAAGGAGAGTCCCACCCGGACACGGGACGAAGTCTTCAATCTTGTATCTTCATAGTCCAACAGTCCGGCTAAAGTATATAGTCCGGATGTCCGAGGACCCCCTAATCCAGGACTCCCTCACCCTCCCAAGGGCAAGGACCAGCACGCGCTGGAGCGTTATTTCGAGGATGTCTTAGAAGCTGCCCGCTTGATAGAGGGTCAATGTTCGAAAAACATAATATCCGAGTGAGGTGTATGGGCATTGTAAAAGACGATGTTATAATCAATCTATTTTTTATGTTTTTCTTGAAAGCTTTGTTCTTCCAGTGTGGCCGTTTTGTATATAATCTGAAATTTTTCCAGTCGTCGGCTTTAGCCCCCTCGTAGTAAGTACGGGAGTGTTCGGAAAAGCATTTGATCACTCTTGACCCAACGTCTTGGTCCATGAAGGAGGTGACAATGCGGCGAACCAGGCCATCGGACTATAGGGCATTAACACTTCCACTTAGCCATAGGAGTTTTATGGTGGGTGTACGATATAGCCCCTGGTATGTATGCGACTTGTACGATGCGTTACATCTTAGATCTAAAAAAGATCCTTCGTATGACATGGAGGGAATCGCTAAAGATTCCGGTAAGTCGTCAAGTGGTTGACCAGCTCTCGCCACAACATGACACTCAGTTTTCGGCTTTCTCTACTGAGGTGCTTGACCAGATGAACTGGAAGCACAATCGCAGTAGTTCTCCCTTTACTACCCTAGCCGATAGAGCGGAACGTAGGGTAGCAAGCACAGGAGCCGGGCAAACCAACTAATGACCCAAGACATGATTCGGAGCTGATGCATATAAGGCCAAACTATCGACGCCGAAGTACGGTATAAAGCTATTCGGACTTGTCGGTAACTCAATTGTTCTCATACCGAGCCCCTAGCTAATTATGCCGAGGTGTATGTATAAAATAACCACAAGAGCAAAAATTCAGGTCGTTAAGGGAAGGTGAATACTAGGCACTTGTTACCTTTACTGGGAGCTGAGTGATTTGCCAATTATTATTATATAGATAACAAAGCCGCAACCCTGGCTATTTGACATGTCGGGGTCGAAGGCTGAGGAAAAAGGCATTTTACAGGCTCAAAATAGAGAGTGCGGTCTACAAAAAGTTATTTTGGACCTCCTGTCACACGTTTGCACCGCCTGTCCTCGGTTAAGGGACTCCTTGACTGGAATAATCCTTAGGTGATTGTACGAACCCGAACTCTTATGGAGTCCACGGGATGATCAGCCCTTGAGTTACCTGTAGAGACGATAATAAGAAGAAAAGGGCAATTAGAAAAATAGGAGGGGGGGGCTATGGTAGTACTTGCAGGACCACCCGTATTGTTCTTCTGCCGATGCCCAGGGTATTTTAAGTGCATAGTTATGTATGCGCAGTACCCACTTCGAAGGCATATTAGGCGAACGGTGGAAGCCGAATAGCTAGTCTGTTTGAAGACCCAACTGCTTCGATTGGTGTGGTTAGCTGGTTTATTGGGGTGGCCATGAATCTGGCAGGGCCTATCCAATATCTTGTCTAGATTGGATGGTTCGTCTCTATTTGCCGTCGATGGCACTAGTAGAAAACAGGGCTATGGTCCAGGCCGGCTCAGCCCATTAGTCCCGGTTCAGTGTAGAACAGGGACTAATGTGGGCATTGGTCCTGGTTCATGAGCCCAGGGGGCCGGCCAGGCCACGTGGGCCATTGGTCCCGGTTCGTCTGGACCTTTTGGTCCCGGTTGGTGGGACGAACCGGGACCAATGGGCCTCGCTCCTGGCCCACCACCATTGGTCCCAGTTGGTGGCTTGAACCGAGACCAAAGGCTTCCCTTTAGTCCCGGTTCATGCCACCAACCGGGACCAATGGGGTGCCTATATATACCCCCTCGCGCAAGAGCAGAGCACAGTGCTCTGTTTTTTCTGGCTGAGGGGGAGAGGGCTTTGTGGTGCTCTAGCTCACCTCCTATGCACATGAGGTGTTCGATGGAATGCCCGAGCCACACTACTTAAGCTTTCTCCTCTCGAAGCTCGACCTCCAAGCTCCATTTTCCTCGAGATTTGTCTAGATTTAGCGGTCCGTCACACCCCGTCCCCGTCTTCACCGCCGTCGATCACCCGCGCCAATCTCATCACCAACACCACCGTGGTGAGCCTCTTGTTCTTATCTTCTTTCTGAAAGGAAAAATATTCTTACTTGTCTGTTTAGATAGATACTTGTATCATTTTCTTACATTTATTATTGCATCTTATATAGTGCGATGGTTTTGGTATCCGCCCCCGTCGGCCCTCGTCCTGTCTATGATTCGGATTTGGTATGTATATTATCTTCATAACTATTGGTTCATTTATTGTTTATGAAAATTATGCCGACCAACGTGACATAGAATTTATTTATCTAGGATGTATGTGAATCGGAAATGCCAACCGACCCTATTGTCGAGAGGTTAAATTTAGTTGAAGAAGAAAACAATTTGTTGAAGGAAAAAATAAAAAAAATTGAGGAGGAGAAGATGATATTGGAGTTCCATGTTGCGGATGTCGTCGATGATCACAAGATCAAGATGGATGCAATGCGCTTGAAGATTAGAAAGATTAGAAAATATGCCATTCATACCGAGGCTTGGTATCATTATGCCGTTGGATCAATTGTTACCTTGGTTGCGATTATGATCGCATTTGTGTTCGCATTGAAATGTTTTACATAGTTTCAATGTATGGTTTAATTAATTAGATGCTCTGGAGAGCTATATGTTGTTAGATGAGAACTATGTATGCACTTTGGTTTTAATGTGATGATGAACTTCTATTAATTTGGACACTTAATTAGATATAATGCACGCAGATGAACCGGCAATGGATGTACGGTGACAGACACACCCGCGATCACATTAAGGGCGTGCATGAGTTTCTCGATGCGGCTGAACCCATGGACGTGCAGATACAAAGATACGAGTACGGGAAGCCTCTCGTTAAAGATGAAAGATCTCTATCAACGATGATGCGAAGATTGCATGATTGGTACTTGAAAATCTGCAGAGACTCTGGGGGGAGGAGTACTTTGTATGCGAGAGTTAAACTGGAGCATGACCTCGTTGGAATTGATCTGTTGCCTGTTCCATTTGAGGAGTTCTTTCAGTTTTTCAATCAATTGGCCCTCGATAAAGCAACGGTCACCTGCTACTGTCTGTAAGTAGTACTACTTCTGTCATTAAGTCTCTCTATATAGCTCAGCTCTTTCATTGCATGTATTTATAATTATCCTCACTATATTATGCAGATTGAAGATCGTCGAATTGAAGAAAAGACAAATCGGTGATATTGGGTTCATTAACACAAATATCATAGATGCAACTCAGGTTAAATTTCATGTCGCAGCTACCGAGGCCAACTTGCTACGATCGTTGGTAATAAATGAAAACAAAGATATAATACTCTTTCCTTACAACTTCAAGTGAGTGTTACTGTCTCGTGCATATTCGGTTTCCCTTATGTATTAGTCAAGGTTATAGTAATGTAATTGATGAGTTATGCATGCGTGTGCAGTTTCCACTTTATTCTCCTAGAGATTAAGCTTGAGCAGGGACTAGTAACTGTCTTAGACTCAAGACGAAAAGATCCCCAGGACTATGCGGACATGACTCAAATGCTCGAGAAGTAAGTTAAATCGATCATTATCCAACATATCAGCAACTTTGTTCATTTCCTGATATATCAAGTAATTGTTTTCTTTGTCTGGTAGGGTTTGGAAAAAATTCACCAAAAAAGCTCCGGGACTCCCGAAGAAGCTGCAATTTAGACACCCGAATGTAAGTACTATAGTAGCATGTTCCGCGCATCTCCTATTGATTCAAGCGCTAGTTTCATCAATACCATTTGGCATTCTTGCTTATCAGTTTGATTGACCTCTATTTCTTATAAAGTGGTTGTGGCAGGAACAAGGGAATGATTTCTGTGGATACTACATTTCCGAGTCCATCCGCCACACGACCTGTGAGCGGGGCTACTCTGACGAACAATATGAAGTGCGTAATAAACAACATTCACAATTTTATTTTATTACCATCATTTATGTTGAGTTTCATTCATTCATATATATATATATATATATATGTATTGACCCCCATCTTCAAATTAGATGTTTCGGAAGCGGGATGAACTCCTAGCACCAGCTCACATGCGAGCAATTCAAGAGGAATTGGCGGCATTCTTTCTTGACCACGTGATCCCTGAAGACGGAGAATTCTATGTGGACCCTGAGTCCGTATGATTACATTTGTAAGAGATAATTATTGTATATATGTAGCCGGTAGTGTCAGATAGATATACGAGAACTTGTTGTTCGACCAATCTCTCGGAGAAGGAGAGGTGGTCGATATCACTTCTCTCTGTATATATGCATATATGTTCATGACGATCTTCTGTTTCCTTCGTTTGCTTACTAGCTAGCTAGCGTGTCTAGTCCTCTCTATATACGTATGTATAGTATGTAGCGTCGACCAAGCACGGACATAAGAGAGGAAATTTCTCTCTATTAATTATAACTAGCTAACGCAATATATGAAACACCTAAATTAACCCCGCAAAACCCCCAACCCCCCCCCCTTTCAAAAAAAACAAAAACCCCAGCCACAGAAGTGCTGACGCATGGATGCCTATTGGTCCCGGTTGGTGCCACCAACCGGGACCAAAGGGTCTCCTGACTGGGCTCTGCGCAATGCCCACGTGGAGGGCCTTTAGTCCCGGTTCTGGATTGAACCGGGACTAAAGGGGGGAGGTATTAGTACCGACACTTTAGTCCCGGTTTCGGAACCGGGACTAAAGGCCCTTACGAACCGGGACTATAGGCCCTTGTTCTACCAGTGTGGCTTTTTCCTTTGGCCGGGTTTGGGGCTGCTGAATCCGGCGTCGACAGCCGTGTCATGTGTTCCCTCATTGTTGTTGTGACGTTTGTTTCTATCGCGTCGTGGCTTCCCATTGCCGTCCCGGACTTCGGAAGTGCCCGGATCGCTGGCACTATTGCTTCTACGAGCTAGCCAGCTGTCCTCTCCTGAGCAAAAGCAAGTCGTCAGGGTCGTAAGGGCTGACATTGTTTTTGGTTTTTCTTGGCCGAGGTGGCGGGCAAGCCATTTGTCCCAGACACTATGTTTGAAGGCCGCTAGGGCTTCTACATTCGGACAGTCTATGATTTGGTTCTTTTTAACTGAGAACCTAGTCCAGAGCTTCCTGACGGACTCTCTGGGCTGCTGGACAATGTGACTTAAGTCATCGGCATCTGGCGTCCGGACATATGTACCTTGAAAGTTGTTGCGGAATGCATCTTCCAAATCTGCCCAGCTGCCAATTGAGTTTCCAGGCAGACTGTTGAACCAATGCCGAGCTGGTCCTTTGAGTTTCAGCGGGAGGTATTTGATGGCATGAAGATCGTCTCCGCGGGCCATATGGATATGGAGAAGAAAATCCTCAATCCACACCACAGGATCTGTTGCTCCGTCGTACGATTCAATATTTACGGGTTTAAAGCCTTCTAGGAATTCGTGGTCCATCACTTTGTCAGTGAAGCAAAGAGGGTGTGTGGCACCTCTATATCGGGCCACGTCACAGCAATTCTCCGATGGAGTCCGTATGTGGTTTTCGCCCGGGCTTGACTAGGTTTGTCGCGTTCGAACAGATGGTTGTCGTCATGCGTCAAGGAACGTCCTCGCGATCCGTAGATCGATCTGATGTGTCCTGCTCTATTGTCCAGGTCCTGCCGAAGGTCGTGTGTACAATCCCGAGCTGTTTTGTCTCTGTTTTTACATGGCGGTAGGGCGGGCTGCTGTTCGGCCTGAGTTGCCGCTTTATCACGACCGCGTGGTGGTCGGTCCACCACACTGTCCTGACTGCGCGGTGGTCGGTCCGCCGCATTGTGTGAGGGAGGTATAGACTCCGGTGCCTCCTCATCGAACTGAGTTAGCAATTTGTGCTTCGGGTAGCTTTTGGCTGAGCGGTTGAGGCCGTATTCTTCGGCTGCCAGGACATCAGTCCATCTGTCATTGAGCGCATCTTGGTTAGCTTGAAGCTGCTGCTGCTGCTGCTTCTTTTTCAGGCTCCTTGCAGTGGCTATTAGCCGGTCACTACTAGGAAAAGGCCTACTAGTGGCACACCAGTTTTGCCTACTAATGGCGCACTACTGGTGCGCCACTAGTACCACACCACTAGTATTATATACTAATGGCGCACCACGCCGTGTGCCATTAGTATAGACCAACATGCGCCATTAGTATGCGTCCCAGGGGGGCATATTTACCCATGTGCTTTGGCATACTAATGGCACACTGTGGGGTGATGCGTCGTTAGTATGAATATTAGGTTTTTTTACTTTTCTGATTTTTGCACAGGTTACAAAATATATTATTGGACAGAATATAGACAGCACCACACAGCAAGAGCAGATTCATCGAATACAATAGAAGATTAGTCTCCGAATACAATTCATCATATTAGTCTCCGAATTCAAAAGACCGAACAAAAATACAACATTACAAGTCTCGAGACCGCGAGTACCGAGTTTGTCGGAAGTAATACTAATCCTAACAAGTCCTACTAATCATCATCATACAACTTCTACTCGTTATTAATAACAAGTCATACGATCATCATCTTGATAGTCATCGAACCAACCCTACTTAATTGTTCTTAGCACATGATCATCAGTATTAGGCAGGACCTAAATACCCTATTTAAGGTAAAATAGCATAAAACAATATAGACCCCGACTCTCCATTATGGAGAATGGAGATCATCCTGTCTCCAATTCTTGTGCTTCGCTTCCTTTTGCTTCCAAGAACCTCCTTACGACTGTCCATACATTTTTTCCATCCTTTGATTTTCATGTCTCCACTTCTTTTAGAAATCTCGTATGGACAATTGAGATTCGTAGGATGACCTGGTTGTATGTTCAAAACATTAAGACTACCTTTCTGATACATCAAATGAGGCAGAGAATTCTCTGGGATTAGCTATTGAAAAACATAGTAATAACTTCATAGTTAGCAATGATGTACTAGTTTTAGAAGTATGCAAAAGATGCACGGATGTCATAATAGTAAAAAATCTTACCAGGGTATCTCCATGGTAGTTACCGTAGTTGAACACATGGACTAGTTGCACGTATCGACCATAATGTTGAGGAGTTTGATTGTAGATATTGTAATTCTCAATGTCAGTATAAAATCCGACCATATGATTTTTCTCCTTGTAAGTTGTTAATTCAGAGCCATCGGTGTAGTGGGTTTTGTCTACCATCTTCCGCACATTCTTTGAACAATATAAATAAGCTGTCAACTATTTTGAAATAAACAATATATATTAGTTAATGATTAACTATGTTTGTGAAACTCACATAGCGGTAGAACTGGAGGCATATCAACAAGGACCCAAATGTCCATATTGTCTTGGTCGATGTCAGGATCACCAAGATCCATGGTGACAAGCTTACCCTCATCAAAACCATACATCTTGCAAAATGCTTCCCAATTTTTGCAACAAAATTGGGTTACGCTCCCAGAATTATACAGATTTACTTCAAAATCCACGTCGTGATGAGTCCTTAGGTGAATTTTATTTGTTTCAGAAATTTCATGGTCTTCAAAATCCATCCTCTCCAAGACATAGCGTCTTGCATGGCATGGGATAAGCTATACTCGAATTGTAAAAGATGAAAATTACACGTTGAAATATTTGAAGTCATGCTTAATTATGAAAATAACACTTGTCGTCGTTGTGTACCATTTCAACTTCGAAGGTCTCCTCGAGCTTAATGCTGAAGTGCCGATCATCGTCCAGGTGAGGCATGTCGCACAGACCTCGATCGTCGTGGCACCAGCCGCACTCCCCCGGGAGACTTTCGTCGTCCGATGATGACATATCCTATGTTCATAATTGAAAACTACAACATCTCTTGTGTTGCGTTAGGTGAATATTGTTAGTCATGCACACTTGTGCATTTTTAGCCAGGCCCAGTGGAGTTGGCCTAAAAACATTTCTTTCTTTAGGCCTGCTACATCCATCTCAAGTATTTATGGTCAAGAATTAGCAGGGCCATCCGATGTCTACTACACAACCTTCTTCTTGTAGACGTTGTTGGGCCTCCAATTGCAGAGGTTTGTAGGACAGTAGCAAATTTCCCTCAAGTGGATGACCTAAGGTTTATCAATCCGTAGGAGGCGTAGGATGAAGATGGTCTCTCTCAAGCAACCCTGCAACCAAATAACAAAGAGTCTCTTGTGTCCCCAACACACCAATACAATGGTAAATTGTATAGGTGCACTAGTTCGGCGAAGAGATGGTGATACAAGTGGTATATGGATAGTAGATAAAGGTATTTGTAATCTGAAATTATAAAAACAGAAAGGTAACAAGTGATAAAAGTGAGCATAAACGGTATTGCAATGCGTTGAAACAAGGCCTAGGGTTCATACTTTCTCTAGTGTAAGTTCCCTCAACAATACTAACATAATTGGATCATGAAACTATCCCTCAACATGCAACAAAGAGTCACTCCAAAGTCACTAATAGCGGAGAACGAACGAAGAGATTATGGTAGGGTACGAAACCACCTCAAAGTTATTCTTTCCAATCAATCCGGTGGGCTATTCCTACAAGTGTCACAAACAGCCCTAGAGTTCGTACTAGAATAACACCTTAAGATACAAATCAACCAAAACCCTAATGTCACATAGATACTCCAATGTCACCTCAAGTATCCGTGGGCATGATTATACGATATGCATCACACAATCTCAGATTCATCTATTCAACCAACACAAAGGACCTCAAAGAGTGCCCCAAAGTTCTACCAGAGAATCACGACGAAAAAGTGTGCCAACCCCTAGGCATAGGTTCCCAATGTCAGGAAACCCGCAAGTTGGTCACCAAAACATACATCAAGTGGCACGTGATATCCCATTGTCACCATAGATATTCACGGCAAGACATACATCAAATGTTCTCACGTCTTTAAAGACTCAATCCGATAAGATTACATCAAAAGGGGAAACTTGATTCATTACAAGAGAGTAGAGGGGGGATAAAACATCGTAGGATCCAAATATAATAGCAAAGCTCGTGATACATCAAGATCGTATCATCTCAAGAACACGAGAGAGAGAGAGAGATCAAACACATAGCTACTGGTACATACCCTCAGCCCCGAGGGAGAACTACTCCCTCCTCGTCATGGAGAGCACCAGGATGATGAAGATGGCCACCGGAGAATGATTGCCCCCTCCGGTAGGGTGCCGGAACGGGTCTAGATTGGTTTTCGGTGGCTACGGAGGCTTATGGTGGCGGAACTCCCGATCTATCTTTCGTTCTAGAAGTTTTAGGTCACATAGGTATATATGGGTGCAGGAGGTACGTTAGGGGAGCCACGAGGGCCCCACGAGACAGGGGGCGCGCCCTCGGGGGGGGGGGCACCCCCCACCCTCGTGGGGTCCTAGTCCATCAGGTGTGTTTCCTACCAAAAATAACTTCCCCAGTTGATTTCGTTCCGTTTCGACTTCGTCTGATATTCCATTTCTTCAAAACATTGAAATAGGCATAAAACAACAAATCTGGGCTGGGCCTCATGTTAATAGGTTAGTCCCAAAAGTAATATAAAAGTGGATAATAAAGCCCAATATTGCCCAAAACAGTAGATAATATAGCATGGAGCAATCAAAATTTATAGATACGTTGGAGACGTATCAAGCATCCCCAAGCTTAATTCCTGCTCGTCCTCGAGTAGGTAAATGATAAAAAAGATAATTTTTGATGTGGAATGCTAGTTGGCATAATTTCAATGTAATTCTTCTTAATTGTGATATGAATATTCAGATCCATAAGATTCAAGACAAAAGTTTAATATTGACATAGAAACAATAATACTTCAAGCATACTAACTAAGCAATCAGGTCTTCTCAAAATAACATGGCCAGAGAAAGCTATCCCTACAAAATCATATAGTCTGGCTATGGTCCATCTTCACCACACAAAATATTTAAATCATGCAAAACCCCGATGACAAGCCAAGCACTTGTTTCATACTTTTGATGTTCTCAAACTGTTTCAATCTTCACTTAATACATGAGCGTGAGTCATGGACATAGCACTATAGGTGGAATAGAATGGTGGTTGTGGAGAGGAAAAAAGGGAGAAGATAGTCTCACATCGACTAGGCATATCAACGGGCTATGGAGATGCCCATCAATAGATATCGATGTGAGTGACTAGGGATTTCCATGCAACGGATGCACTAGAGCTATAAGTACATGAAAGCTCAACAAAAGAAACTAGTGGGTGTGCATCCAACTCGCTTGCTCACGAAGACCTAGGGCATTTTGAGGAAGCCCATCATTGGAATATACAAGCCAAGTTCTATAATGAAAGATTCCCACTAGTATATGAAAGTGACAACATAGGAGACTCTCTATCATGAAGATCATGGTGCTACTTTGAAGCACAAGTGTGGTAAAAGGATAGTAGCATTATCCCTTTTATTTATTTTTTTATTTGGCCTTTCTTTTTTTTATTTGGCCTTTTTTTGGGACAATTCTCTATTGAATGATGATCATCACACTTCTATTTATTTACAACTCAATGATACAACTCGATACTAGAACAAGATATGACTCTATATGAATGCCTTCGGCGGTGTACCGGGATATGCAATGAATCAAGAGTGACAAGTATGAAGAAATTATGAATGGTGGCTTTGCCACAAATACTATGTCAACTACATGATCATGCTAAGCAATATGACAATGATGAACTAGATGGTGGAAAGTTGCATGGTAATATATCTTGGAATGGCTATGGAAATGCCATAATAGGTAGGTATGGTGGCTGTTTTGAGGAAGGTATATGGTGGGTTTAAGGTACCGGCGAAAGTTGCGCGGTACTAGAGAGGCTAGCAATGGTGGAAGGGTGAGAGTGCGTATAATCCATGGACTCAACATTAGTCATAAAGAACTCACATACTTATTGCAAAAATCTATTAGTTATCGAAACAAAGTACTACGTGCATGCTCCTAGGGGGATAGATTGGTAGTCAAATACCATCACTCATTCCCAACCGCCACTCATAAGGAAGACAATCAATAAATACATCATGCTCCGACTTGGTCACATAACGGTTCACCATACGTCCATGCTACGGGAATCACAAACTTCAACACAAGTAGTATTTCTCAAATTCACAACTACTCAACTAGCATGTCTCTAATATCACCATCTCCATATCTCAAAACAATTATCAAGTATCAAACTTCTCATAGTATTCAACACACTCATAAGAGAATTTTATTATTCTTGAATACCTAGCATATTAGGATTTTAAGCAAATTACCATGCTATTTAAGACTCTCAAAATAATAAGTGAAGCATGAGAGTTCATCTATTTCTTTAAAATAAAACTACCACCATGCTCTAAAAGATATAAGTGAAGCACTAGAGCAAGACAAACTACTCCGAAAGATATAAGTGAAGATCAATGAGTAGTCGAATAATTATGCAACTATGTGAAGACTCTCTAACATTTAATAATTTCAGATCTTGGTATTTATTCAAACAACAAGCAAATCCTAACAAAATAAATTGGCGCTCCAAGCAAAACACATATCATGTGGTAAATAAAAATATAGCTCCAAGTAAAGTTACCGATGAACGAAGACGAAAGAGGGGATGCCTTCCAGGCCATCCCCAAGCATAGGCTCTTGGTTGTCCTTGAATATTACCTTGGGGTGCCTTGGGCATCCCCAAGCTTAGGCTCTTGCCACTCCTTATTCCATAGTCCATCGAATCTTTACCCAAAACTTGAAAACTTCACAACACAAAACTTAAAGTAGAAAACTCGTGAGCTCCGTTAGTATAAGAAAATAAATCACCACTTCAAGGTACTGTAATGAACTCATTCTTTATTTATATTGGTGTTAAACCTACTGTATTTCAACTTCTCTATGGTTTATAAACTATTTTACTAGCCATAGATTCATCAAAATAAGTAAACAACACATGAAAAACAGAATCTATCAAAAACAGAACAGTCTATAGTAATCTGGATCAAACATATACTTCTGTAACTCATAAAATTCTCAAATAAATTTCTGGACCTGAGGAATTTACCTATTAATCATCTGGAAAAAGAATTAACTAAATACCACTCCCCAATAAAAAATGGCAGCAATTCTCGTGAGCGCTAAAGTTTCTGTTTTTGACAGCATGATCAACAAGACTTCCCCCATGTCTTCTTGAGGGAGTCCTGGATTAGGGGGTCTCCGGACATCCGGACTATCTCCATTTGCCGGACTGTTAGACTATGAAGATACAAAATTGAAGACTTCGTCTCGTGCCCGGATGGGACTCGACTTGGCATGGAAGGCAAGCTAAGCAATACGGATATGGATATCTCCTCCTTTGTAACCGACCTTGTGTAACCCTAACCCTCTCGGTGTCTATATAAACCGAAGGGTTTTAGTCCATAGGACAACAAACACAACATACAATCATACCATAGGCTAGCTTCTAGTGTTTAGCCTCTCTGATCTCGTGGTAGATCTACTCTTGTACTACCCATATCATCAATATTAATCAAGCAGGACGTAGGGTTTTACCTCCATCAAGAGGGCCCGAACCTGGGTAAAACATCGTGTCCCCTGCCTCCTGTTACCATCCGGCCTAGAAGCACAGTTCGGGACCCCCTACCCGAGATCCGCCGGTTTTGACACCGACATTGGTGCTTCCATTGAGAGTTCCTCTGTGTCGTCGCTGTTAGGCTCGATAGCGATGCGGTCCAGGGCGAGACTTTTCTCCCCGGACAAATCGTATTCGGCGGCTTTGCACTGCGGGCTAATTCGCTTGGCCATCTGGAGCAGATTGAAAGCTACGCCCCTGGCCACCAGGTTAGATTTGGAAGTTTGAACTACATGGCCGACATTCGCGGAGACTTGATCTTCGACGGATTCAAGCCACAGCCGGGCGCGCCGCACTGTCACGATAGGTATGACCTAGCTCTGCCGCAGAACAGTACCCCAGAGGTCGCGCCCGCATCAGCTCCGACCCTTAGCTCGAAGCCAACTACGCCAATCGAGGAAAGGTGGCTAGACACCGCCTCAGGGGCTGCAGTCTCAACGGCGATCGAGCCAAACACCAGCCTAATCCTCCGCAAAGCCCGTGACTCCAAGATGTCGGACTCTTTTCCGGACTCCGAACCACCCGCGCCCCTGCCAGTCGAATCCGATTGGGCGCCGATCATGGAATTCACCGCCGCAGATATCTTTCAGCACTCGCCCTTCGGAGACATTCTGAATTCACTAAGGTCTCTCTCTTTGTCAGGAGAGCCCTGGACGGATTGTGGCCAATGGGATTGGGATGCGGACAATGAAGAAATTCGACGCCCACCCACCACCCACTTCGTAGCCACTGTCGATGATTTAACCGACATGCTCGACTTCGACTCCGAATACATCGACGGTATGGATGACGATGTAGGAGACAAACATGAACCAGCGCCTATAGGGCACTGGAAAGCCACCTCGTCATATGACATATACATGGTGTATACACCCAAAGAAGGCAATGGCGACGAGATAGCGGAGGATGACCCCTCCAAGAAGGCAATGGCGACGAGATATTCAGGATATTCTCTATCATCAGAAAACCAATTCAAATTTATATAAATAGACTTATTACCAAAACTATCAAGCATAAATGCATTACTTATATTGTCCCTTTAGTTTATATAACTTGCCGCATAACATGGTGACTGTTTTTTATGAAGAGCGGAATTGTTTCAATGAGAATATATCAAATAAGTACATATGAAAGGTCATCTAAAAGGAGCAATGGAATAACAAGTGGGGCATAATAGCAAAACTTGAGAATAGTTGAATGATACGTTTATTAAAAGGGGACATCCCTTGATATCCCTCACTCAAAATCAATCATTCCCTTGACATCCCTCGCTTCTCATACTTATTCATAGCACTAGCATCTCAGTGAAGCGCTTCGAAATCGAATATGTTTACCACAGAGGACAAGGTATATGTTCTTATTTAATGGTCTTGCATATTCCCCATCACTGTGTCACTATTCAAAATGTCGCCTTCTCTACTGCAAGGCCGTCACCCTTTGGTACTTCTTCAAGACGACATAAAAAACAACATATCCTTCCCCAAGATATCATCCCGTTTGTTTCATTTAGTAGTAAACTCCCCCATCCATGGTGGTGTCTACATATTAACTTGGTCGAATCCTCCTATACTTTATTCGTGTCAGTGTATGAATTTGACAATAAGTGGAGCACCCTCCCTCTAATTGAATTAGTTAGTGCATGCAGACTAAGAGTGCATGCATGGCCTCTAATGCCCCTCTCCCATCTATATGGATTAAGTGTGGCGTGCGACTAAAAACACTTACTTTTTGAACTTGGACTAAACACTTTAATTGAATGAGACGCAAAATGAGAATGATATAATGGAAACTCTAAATTTTGAGATGTGAACATAAAACTGCAAAATAGGGAGTGACAATGCAGCATGATTAAAACACAAGAAAAATGATACAAATATGTATTTCATCAATGCAGATAATTAGCAGGTAAATGATAAAAGACAAAATTTTGTTTACATAAGTCTTATATTTGTAAATGTCATCACATTTGGTTCCAGTACTTTAGAAAAATATCGCTATTAAACGTTATAAAGTTCTAGCCCGTGCATCGAGCGGGCCACTTTGCTAGTTAAATAAAAGTAGAAAAACAATCAATCGTTAGATTATTCTTTCCGAAGAGCCAGATGTGCTCTTCGTTTTTTTGGAACTTCGATGTGGATGTGTTTTTCTTCATTGGTTGCATGTGGGGCCGAGAACCTTTTTTTTGTACGTGGTTGTTTTCATTTCTATTTGCTGGAACTTGGCCGTGGGTGTGGAGGACACTTTCTTCTACATGTACGCGGTGTCTTTTTTCTTCAATTATTGGATGTGGGTGCTAAGGAAATTTTTTTACGTGATGGATTACTTTTTTTGTACGTGATCGATTTTATTTTTATTTGGTGGAACTTGGACGTGGGTGTGGATGACTCTTTTGTATATGTACGCATGGTTTTTTTCAATTAATGGGCGTGGGTGGTGAGGACTTTTTTTACGTGATGGATTTCAAATTTTTTTCCTGGAACTTAGAGCGTGGGTGTGGAGGACTCCTCCTTTTACATGTAACGTGGTGTTCTGTTTACAAATAGACGTGGGGCGTGATTATGACTCATCTAGATGTGACATAATTATGTCACATCCAAGATGATGTCATCCTTGATTGTAGCTTTCCCGTTCACAACTTCCTTCATTTGTTTTGGTTTTTTTGTTCGGTCTTTTTGTTTGATTGTCCAGCCCAAATTCTCGTTGCCGCACACAGCAGGGCTCCAAGGATGGGCTGGCCCACTGCAACGCACTCAAGTGTGTTATTTTTGTTGCAGACACAGGTAATCACCTCGCACATGCCGTTTTTGCTGCATTAAATAATTCACTGTGTGTATGTACCCTGTGGATGTACCCTGTGTGCCACTTCCTTTTGTTAGCATCAAACACACAAATTAAGGGATGTACGTGGAGTCCTGGATGCCTATGGGTTTGCAAACAAATGTAGTCAAGCTGAGAGCCTGCAGTTTAGCCCAGTATATGCAAAGCTTAAGAGTTACTTAGAGATAGCATTTGTGATTTTTTTAAATGGAGCATAATATCAAACATTTGAACTTTTTTGAAAACAATAAACATTTTTTTAAACTTGCGAACATTTTTTGAAAAACGCTATTCTGATATTTTCTAACATTTTTTGGAAAAACCAAACAATATTTGAAAAAACAAAGATTTTTCAATTTTCAAACACTTATTGAAAAAGAAAAGAAAATATTTTTTTTTGGAAAAAACAGAAGAAAGGTAAAAAGGAATGGAAAGCCTATGAAGAAAAAACCAAAAAAGAATAAACCAAAAACACCAGCATACACATTTCTTGTGAAAAAGGGAAATTTATGCACGGGTAATATGTCATGTATGCTCCTACAAAAATAGAGTTAGGTTGTTTGTGTAAAAAATAATGATTATACAATATTGATCACAGTAAAAACTAGGGTTAGAAAAAAATTGCAGTTATATTAAAACAAAGTAGAAATACTTTTTTCTCTTACGGATTTCATGAAAAAGTACCTTGTAAATTTTCATTCCATCAAAAAAGGGGAAAATCTATCAACAATGGAAAACATGCTCCCCCTCCCGAGTTGCACATTGATGACTGACTTGCAGTTGGTTGAATGGGGGTCCTCAACAAACACATACAGACACTGCACCCTCCCAATTGCGAGTTGATGGTTGACTTCCAACTGGGGGTCGTAGAAAGACAAAGTTTCCGCTCCCCCTCCCCCTAGTTGCGAGCAGATGCTCGACTAACAACTGGGGCTCGTACAAAACAAACTGCCCACCCCCCGCTTCCTCAGTTGCAACTCGATAGTAGACTCGTAAGTAGGGACCTCGACAAACACACAAATACACCACCCCCTCGCGCCTAGTTGCGAGTCGATGGTCAGCTTGTAACTTGGTACCGTACAAACACACTCCACTCGCCTCCTCAGTTGCGATTCGATGGTAGGCTCGCAACTTGAGCTATCACAAACGCACACACCCCCTAGTTATGAAATCGATAGTCGGCTTGCAAGTGGGGGCCCCGACAAACAAACACACACCGCTAGTTGCGAGTCAATGGTCGGCTTTCAAACTAGGGCCCCCGACAAACATACGCACCCTTGTGTTGCAAGTCAATGGTCGGCTTGCAACTGGGGACCCTCGACAAACACACACTCCCCCTAGTTGCCAGTCTCTGGTCGACATGCAACTGGAGACCCCAACAAACACACACACCCTTAGTTGCAAGTCGATGGTCGACATGGAACTAGGGACCATCGACAAATACACACTTCCCCCTAGTTACGAGTCTATGGTTGACATGCAACTGGGGACCCCAACAAACACACACACCCTTAGTTGCGAGTTTATGGTCGGCTTGCAACTAGGGGGGCAATAAACACACACACACACACACACACACACACACACACTTAGCTGTGAGTTGATGGTCGGCTTGCAACTTGGGGGGCAACAAACACACGCATGCGCACGTGTGCACACACACACACACACACACTTAGTTGCGAGTCGATGGTCGTCTTGCAAACTAGGCCCCCCGACAAACACACGCACCCTTGTGTTGCGAGTCAATGGTCGGCTTGCAACTAGTGTCCCCAAGAAAACACGCACGCCCATAGTTGCGAGTCGATGGTCGACATGCAACTCGGGACCCTCGGCAAACACACACTCCCGCTAGTTGCGAGTCTATGGTCGACAAGCGAGTAGGGACCCCAACAAACACAAACACCCCTAGTTGCGAGTTGATGGTCGACTTGCAACTCGGGGGGCAACACACACACACACACACACACTTAGTTACGAGTCAATGGTCAACATGCAACTAGGGAACCTCTAAAAACACACACTCCCCTAGTTGCAAGTCGATAGTTGACATGCAACTGGGGACCCTCGACAAGCACAAACACCCTTAGTTGCAAGTCGATGGCCAGCTTGCAGTTAGGGACTACGACAAAACACACACACAACCAGGTTGCGAGTCGATGGTCGAGATGCAATTGGGGACCCTCGACAAAAATAGACACCCTTAGTTGCAAGTCGATGTTCAGCTTGCAACTAGGGGCCATTGAAAAACACAAACAGCCCCAAGTTGTGAGTCGATGCTCGGCATGCAACTGGAGGCCCCGACAAACACACACACACACACACACACCCCTAGTTGCGAGTCGATGGTCGATATGCAACTGGGAACCCTCGACAAACACACACTTTCCTAGTTGTGGGTCGATAGTTGACATGCAACTGGGGACCCTCGACAAACCCAAAGCACCCTTAGTTGCGAGTCGATGGTAGCCTTGCAGCTAGGGGTCCCCAAGGCCAAGGAGCAGGTCCGGTTCTTCGGGCGGAGCTAGCCCGGGCCAAGGAGCAGGTCCGGTTTAGCAATGCGGCTGCCGAAAAGGCATCGGCCGAGTTAAAGGCCGAATAAGTTTCTTGGCGCCAAGACGAGGAGAAGATATCTCAGATGGCGCCTGAACTAAAGGATGCTGCCAGCCGCCGTGAATTCCTCGAGAAGGATAACGAAGCCAAATCGGCTGATCTTGAAAAGGCCTTACGAGAGGCAAAAGAGGCACGGTCCGAATCTAGGGCGGCCCGAGAAGAGATCCGGCAAGCTGGAGAGTTTGTGGCTCGTAAGCCATTTTTATTGAAGACTAAGTTCTGCGATCCGAATTATGCTCAGCTTAATCAAGTACGGAGTTCTCCAGATGTGTTTTTGGATCTGCCGAAGAGTTCTTCCGATGCGGCGGAGTTTTACCAAGCGCAAGAAGGATATGCAATGGAGAAGCTTTTCTGGTCGCAATTTTGTGCGTCAAAGCACCTGCTACTGAACGAACAGATGTCTCAATGGGCCGAGCTTCACAAGACATCCGGTGGTGCTATGAAAAATGTCGTAATCCTGCTGTGGCTGAACGAGCCAATTCCGAGTAGTTATTTCGGTTTGGTGCGGCGACTTGTTGAGGCAGTGCCATGTATTGATGCTGCTAAATGGTCGGCGTGCATTGAAGGTGCACGGATGGCCTTTGCCCGTGTGAAGACATACTGGGGGAAACATGAATGCCATCGATGTTGCAGCTAAGGGCCCACTATCGGTGTCAAAATTGGAGGATCCCGGGTAGGGGTTCCCGAACTGTGCGTCTAAGGCTAATGGTAATAGGAGGCGGGGTACACAATGTTTACCAAGGTTCGGGCCCTCTCGAGGGAGGTAATACCCTACTTCCTGCTTGATTGATCTTGATGATATGAGTATTACAAGAGTTGATCTACCACGAGATCGTAGAGGCTAAACCCTAGAAGCTAGCCTATGATCACGATTGTTTTTGTCCTACGGACTAAACCCTCTCGTTTATATAGGCACCGGAGGGGGCTACTGTTACACAGAGTCCCACACTGTTACAAGGGAGGAGATCTACATATCCGAATTGCCAAGCTTGCCTTCCACGCAAAGGAAATTCCCACCCGGACACGGGACGAAGTGTTCAATCTTGTATCTTCATAGTCCAACAGTCCGGCCAAAGTATATAGTCCGGCTGTCCGAGGACCCCCTAATCCAGGACTCCCTCAGTAGCCCCTGAACCAGACTTCAATGACGATGAGTCCAGCGTGCAGATTATTTTCGGCATTGCAAGGCTGGTTCCTCTCCGAATACTTCATAGTAGATTTTGAACAAAAGGATTGTGTCCGGCTCTGCAAAACAAATTCCACATACCACCGTAGAGAGTATATTATTCCACAAATCTAATCTGCTAACAACTTTTCGTAACGTGACATCCTGCCGTGGTCCGGTCATTACGAACCGTTTTTCCCAGCCCACCATTGCATGTGTTACGAAGCGGTTTCATTGGCATGTCTTGTCGAAGCAGAGATCGTGTTCCCCTTATCACAGGTTTCTCATCAATATGGGTGTGGGTAACCCAATCGTTCTTATTAGTATGACTCCTTGATTTTTAGGCAAGTTCCAAACCCACGCGGAGGATGCTTGATATTCGCCTTCTTTATAAAGGGGCCAAGGCCTGTCCTTTTCTTGCCGCGCTCGATCCTTCCCTACCCCCACCTCGAGTTCCAACACCCAAGGCTCAGGCTAAGAGCTTCGGACTTTCAACCATGTCCGGATCCAACCTTCAAGGCCGATGGATGGCCTCCTCTGTCACATAGGAGGACATCAAGAAGCTAAGAGAAGCCAGGTATCTGGCCACCAAAATCTCGCACAGGCTGCCTGCTCTAGGGCAGGTCATCCCAACTCCCGAACCCAACGAGAGTGTCATATTTGTTTCCCACTCCCTCCGAGGGCTTGGCTTTAGTCTTGATCCCTTTGTTAGAGGGCTTATGTTCTATTACGGGCTCGATTTCCACGATCCAGCTCCAGATTCCATCCTTCACATCTCGTCGTTTATCGTCGTGTGTGAGGCCTTCCTCCGCATCACCCCACACTTCGGCTTATGGCTCAAGACCTTCAATGTGAAGCCGAAGATGATCGATGGGCGACACACAAAATGCGGAGGTGCCATAATAAGCAAAGGCGCCAATGCTCCATGGCCAAAGGGTTCCTTCCCGGAGGTGTCCAACCTATGGCAGCGGGAGTAGTTTTACATCACAGCTCCCCGAAGTACGAAGTGGGCAGCTGCCCCTGCCCGCCGCTCGGGCCCCCCGCCAGAACTAGCATCATGGGTCAACAAGGGGCTGACTGGGGGCCAGTTAATGACGTGCCGACATTGCAAAGTCGCATCCGAGATCTCCTCAAGAGAGGTGTCAGTCTCGTCAAGGTAATGCAAATAATGCTAGTTCATCGGGTCCTGCCGTGCCAATGTCGATCTCTCCACATGTGGGAGTTCAACCCGGAAGGACCGCAAACTGTTCAGCAATTCTTCGGCATGACGGTCGAAGAGATGTATGGATTGTTCTTCGGATCACGAATAAAGTGTCCGGACACCACCGAGGATGCGGGTCTCAATGGAAACCGTCTAGATACCCATGTAAGTAATCCTGCGGCCGAACATGCTGTCTTTTTGTTTGTCACAACATCATTCTGAAAAAATTACTCTCGACCAGGACTGGATAAGAAAGGCGGAGAGGATCAGGTGTTCGGCCCCCTTCCCGAAGGCTCACCAGATCCTGTACTGGCCAGGATGCTTGAGCACGCACCTTATCAAGTGCCATCAGGGGAAGATAAAGGGAGGAATAAAGAAGCCGAAAGCGGGCTTCACACATTACACATCCGAACCGGGGGAATTAGTGTCTCCACAATGGAGGATAATCGGGAAGAAGAATCTAGAATCCCATCTCCCCAAGGAAGGAAAAGGACCACCTCTGAAGACTTGGAAACGGAGGTTTCCAAACGAGGGAAGAAACCTTCGCCAAGGAGCCCTGCCCCGAAGGGCGTCCTTACTGCACATCGCCCTCAAGGGGGCCAGCCCTCCACCGAGCTGTAAGTGAACAGGAGTATTTTGGTAGATATATCCTACTTTATCTGTGAGGACAATAACCGAGACATATATCTTGCAGCACGGCTCGTAGCCCTTCTTGACAGAGTTCGTCTTCAGGGGATCTTCTTCCGGAGATGATGGAGAGCGAAACGCCTCCCCCTGCCTCCCCGCCTCATGGGGCAGACGACCCTAAGGTGTCGTCACGGAGGATTTCTCCTGATCCTCCAAGGCCAGAAGGTAACCCTTTGGCCACTCGAAGTCCGGAGTATTCGGCTCCTAAGGAGAGCAATAAAAAGGGTCCGGGGCTGTCTAGTGCCCAACCGGACGCACTGATGAGTCTTGTGGAGCAAGCGGCTATCTCAGAGGCGCATCATACTTTAATGGGTACGGTGGTTGAGAGGATTTCATCCGCCAAAAGTGGGTTGCATGAAGCTTTTAGGAGTCTGCGAAGAGGCTTTGAAGTATGCAAAGTAATATATATATATATTATATTGATGGTACCATACATGCTAGGTGTGTTGTATACAGATAGTAGCCCCTGAGACTCTGGTTGCCGTTCAGAGGTGGTAAACAGAGGATCATAGTCCCAGGTAATAATCGCGTTGCTTTCATGTGCAGGCGGCAGAGGGTCCGGTGGCTGGCCAGACTACTGAGTTTACCGAACTGAGGCGGTAGCTTGACGCGGCAGATGCCGACATCGCGCTTGTGAACAGGTGGCTTGACGAGGCACATGGTATGAATTTTCGGTTGGTCAATAAATATTAAGAGGAGCATGATGCTAGTATCTATAATATGCTGTGACTGCAGATGGAGCTGCCGCCGTGGAGACCCTTCGGGCGGAACTTGCCCGAGCCAAGGAACTAGCTAGGAGAAGTGATGTGACTGCCCTAAAGGCGGCGGAAGAGTTAAGAGCCGAACGGGCTACTCATCGCCGGAGCGAAGATAAAATGGCCTAGATGGCTGTTGAGCTGAAAGATGCCGCCGGCCGGTACGAGCTTCTTGAAAAGGAAAGCCAAGCGAAAGCGGCTGACCTGAAGAAAGCCATGGAAGCAGCCAAGGAAACCCGCTCTAAAATCAGAGGGGCGAAGGAGGAGCTCCGTCAAGCCGGAGATATCACGGCTGGGAAGCCCTTTTTGTTGCGGACGAAGTTCGGAGATCCAAAGTATGCCCCTCCGGATCAATTATGGAGTGCTGCAGACGCATACTTGGACTTGGCAACGAGTGTTGCTGATGCGACTGAGTTTTTCAAAGATCAGAGAGATCATGAAGTGGAAAGGTTGTTCTGGTCGCAGTTCAGTGCTCCGACACGTCCGCTGTTGCTAAATGAAGAAATGGCCGAGTGGGCCGGGCTGCATAGGTTGTCCGGACTTGCCATGAGGTCTGTCGTGGATCATCTTTTGCAGAAGGGACCAAGGCCAAATAGTTATTTTGGTTTAGTGCTACGATTCCTTGGTACTGTGCCGCATATCAACGTTGTAAAGAGGTCGGCGTGCATAGAGGGTGCGCGGATGGCCCTTGCCTGTGTTAAGACATACTGGGCAGAGCTGGAGGCCACCGCTATTGCAACCCGGGGTCCGGCCGTAGGCCAGGTCTCGGCCGAGCACTATTTTGAAGTAGTCCTAGAAGGCGCTCGCTTAATAGAGGCTCAGTGCTCAAAGAGTAACGTGTTTGAATGACATGTATCCCAATTGTAAAAACAATGCTATTTGGATTATAAAGGCTGTGTTTATACTTTCGCCTGAAAGTATTATGATGCCTCCTGTGCGGCCGTTTATGTATGTATATAACCTGAAAGTTTGCAGTCGTCGGCTTCAGCCCCCACGCATATAATGCGGGGGTGTTCAGAAAAGCGCGTATTCACACTTGATCCAACGTCTTGGTCCATTAAGGAGGTGATAGCACGGCGAACAAGGCATTCGGACTTTCACTTAGCCATATGAGTTTGACGGTGGGGCTATTATATAGCCCCTGGTACTTCCGCGCTCATCCGAATACGGTGCGCGTACATACATGACCGGGAAACCGGTCCTTCATTAATGCGGAGGAATCATGAGGATTCCGCTGAGTCATCGAGTGGTTGACCAGTCTTGTGCTTTACCATGACAGTCAGTTTTCGGCTTTATCTACTAAGGTGCTCATCCAGATGAACTAGGGCACAATAGCAGTAGTTCTCCCGGTGCCACCTTAGCCAATAGAGCGGAACGTAAGGTAGCAAAACACGGGAGCCGGGCAAACCCAACTATTGACCAAAGACATGATTCGGAGCTGATGCATATAAGGCCAAACTCGTGACGCCCAACATTCCCTAAGGTATTCCGACTTTACAACATATACTGGGCTGAGTAACGCCCTTGATAATGAGCCCTGAATTTCTAGGTACATGCATTAGTCTGACATGACAAAATGCCAATAACACTAGCATCCCTCTCGGTTGTGTTGAGTATCCGGGGGGTATGAAGCAACAAGAGACTGTAAACAAGGTTTACACAGGGTCTTAATCTAAAAAGAAACCTTTGAGCGGGCCCCTGCTACACATGTGTGCCTGTGTCTCTGTTGTGCCGTATCCTGAATGGGTGTAGCACGATGATCATCTGTAAAAGAGAAAAACCCAGGTGAAAGTCTTTGTGCTAAAAATTGATTATTCTTAATGAACCAGTAAAATTGGTTATTCTTAATGAACCATGTCTGCGGTCTTGACGACCGATCATTCATTCTGGTTGGAGAGGCCGTTCAGTGTTCGGCTGCTAGAGCCGCCACATATTCCTCGGCACGTAGGGAACGCTTTGTGTTTCTGCTAACTGTGACAATGCCACGTGGACCGGGCATCTTAAGCTTAAGATAAGCGTAATGCGGTACTGCATTGAAACGAGCAAAGGTCGTTCTTTCGAGTAGTGTGTGGAAGCCGCCTCGGAATGGAGCGATGTCGAAGGTTAATTCTTCAGGTCGGAAGTTGTCAGAAAACCGAATACAACCTCTAGCACTAGAGAGCCCGTGCAGCGGGCCTCTGGGCCTAGCATTACTCCTTTGAAGGTATTATTGCTTTGGTTGATTCTTGTCGGGTCTATCCTAATTTTGCGGATGGTGTCCTGATATATCAGATTAAGCCTACTTCCGCCGTCCATAAGGACTCAGGTGAGATGGTATCTGCCAATTATTGGGTTTAGCACCAAGGCAGCCGATCCTCCGTGCCGGATACTAGTCGGGTTATCCCCGCGATCAAAAGTGATTGGGTAGGCCGACCAAGGGTTGAACTTGGGGGTGACGGGCTCGACGACATATATGTCTCGGAATGCACGTTTGCGCCTCCTCTTCGTTATGTGAGTTGCGTAAATCATGTTCACTGTCCGGTGTTCGGCTGGCGAGGCTCATCCTCGTCTTCACATGGTGTCTCCCTCCCCTTGTGTTCGGCATTTAGCTTGCCGGCCTGCTTGAAGACCCAACATTCTCTGTTGCTGTGATTTGCAGGTTTGTCGGAGGTGCCATGAATCTGACATAATCTGTCTAGAATCTTGTTTAGGCTAGGCGGTCCATCTCTGCTGCCTTTAAATTGCGTTTTCCGTTGACCGGGTCGAGAGCCCCTGAATCCAGCGTTTACCGCCGGGTTGTCTAGGCTATCCTCGTTGTTTCGACGCTTGCTTTTATTGCGTCGCGGTTTCCCATTGCCATCCCTGACTTCGGATGTGCTTGAGTTGCTGGTGCCGCTACGGGCCAGCCAACTGTCTTCGTCCGCGCAAAAGCGGGTCATAAGGCTTGTTAGGGCTGCCACTGTCCTCGGTTTTCCAGGCCGAGGTGTCTGGCAAGCCTCGTACAGGACACTGTGTTTGAAAGCCGCTAAGGCTTCGGCATCTGGGCTGTCGACGATTTGATTCTTCTTAGTGAGAAATCTGTTCCAAAGCTTTCGGGGTGACTCTCCGGGCTGTTGAATTATATGGCTTAAATCATCTATATCCGAAGGTCGGACATAGGTCCCTTGAAAATTAGCCCTAAAAGCGGCGTCAAGATCTTCCCAACTTCCAATTGAGTTTTCGGGGAGGCTTTTCAACCAGTGCCGAGCTGGTCCTTTCAACTTGAGGGGCAGGTATTTGATGGCATGGAGATCATCTCCGCGAGCCATGTGGATGTGAAGGATAAGGTCCTCAATCCAGACCCCAGGGTCTGTCGTTCCGTCGTATGCCTCTATGTTCACGGGTTTGAATCCCTCTTGAAATTCATGATCCAGCACCTCATCGGTGAAGCATAGGGGGTGCGCGGCACCCCTGTATTTGGATGTGTCATGACATTCTAACGATTGTAGTGTTCGGTTTTGATTCCAAGCTGTTATTCGGTCAGTATAGTGGTTTGGGCGGCCATGATTCTGTGCCAGAACGCGCTTCCTAGATTAGTAGATGGACCTGGTCATACCGGCTTTTTTGTGTAGGTCCTCACGTAAATCGAGTGCTGACTTGTGTGCAACATCGTTAGCCGCCCTGTCGCGACCACGTGGTGGTCGATCCGGCTGATCGGCCGATTTATTTTTTGGCTGAATGGGCTCTAAAGCCTCGTCGTTGAATTCAGGCAGCATCTTGCGCTTTTGATAGCTCTTTATGTGGCGACTGCCACCGTACTTTTATTCGGTGTCAAGCACCTTGTTCCATCTGCTGTTGAGCGTATTCTCCACGGCCTTAAGCCTCTGCTTCTGCTTCTTCAGGCTCCTCGCGGTGGCAATAAGCCTTCTATGGACTGTTCTGGGATGATGTGTGCATTGTCGTCTGGACTGTTCTCCTCTCCGAAGACCGGTTGATGAGCTTTACCCTCGTCATCGCCGCGATCGGACAGCGGTTATGTACTATGTTCGCCGTCTGCTTGCTCATCCTGCTCCATCGTTGGGTCCATGTGGTCATCCTTTCCTTTGGGGTCGACCGGGGTATTATTCTTTCTTGCGCTGTTATCGCTGTTTTTGCTGAGGCGGGATTTGGAGCGGCGCCTACGTCGTCGCTTTGGTTGCTTTTCGAGGGTATCCTTCGCTGCATCCTTCCATTCCTCGTCGTTGTTTTCTTTGGGGGTACCCACCATGTATATGTCATATGATGAAGTGGCTGTCCAGCGCCCTGTGGGTGGTGGTTCCTGTTCGTCTCCTGCATCGTCGTCCACACCGTCGATGTCTTCGGAGTCGAAATCAAGCATGTCGGTTAAGTCGTCGACAGTGGGTATTAAGTGGGTGGTGGGTGGGTGTCGGTGTCAAAACCGGCGGATCTCGGGTAGGGGGTCCCGAACTATGCATCTAGGCCGGATGGTAACAGGAGACAAGGGACATGAAGTTTTACCCAGGTTCGGGCCCTCTCGATGGAGGTAAAACCCTACGTCCTGCTTGATTAATATTGATGATATGGGTAGTACAAGAGTAGATCTACCACGAGATCGAGGAGGCTAAACCATAGAAGCTAGCCTATGGTATGATTGTTGATGTGTATGTTGTCCTACAGACTAAAACCCTCCGGTTTATATAGACACCGTGTAGGGTTAGGGTTACATAGAGTCGGTTACAATGGTAGGAGATCTTCATATCCATACCGCCTAGCTTGCCTTCCATGCCAAGGAAAGTCCCTAATCCACACGGGACGAAGTCTTCAATCTTGTATCTTCATAGTCCAAGAGTCCGGCTGAAGGTATATTCCGGCCATCCGGACACCCCCTAATCCAGGACTCCCTCAGTAGCCCCTGAACCAGTCTACAATGACGACGAATCCGGCGCGCAGTTTGTCTTCGGCATTGCAAGGCGGGTTCCTCCTCCAAGTACTTCATAGAAGATTTTGAACACAAAGATAGTGTCTGGCTCTGCAAAATAAGTTTCCACATATTTCCATAGAGAGAATAATATTTACACAAATCTAATCTGCTGGCGTATTCCGTAGCGTGACACACCACGGCCAAGCCTTTATCCGAGTCATTTCATTATCCCACCTCAGCACGTTATGCGAGGAGGTTTCCTTGGCACATCTTGTCAAAGCAGAGATCGTGTCCCCTTATTCTGGTATTCTCATCAATACGGGCGTGGGTAACCCAATCACGCCATTGATTACGGCGCTTGGAGATAAGCGAGTTTTACCAGGCTGGTGGGGACATGTAATTGCGTCCACCCATATAAGGGGATAAGGATCCACCCTTCCACCTACGCCTTCTTCCTCCTTTGCCTATCCATTCTTGCGCACTCGAGCTCCAGCGCCCAAGTCCGCACTCAAACCTCAACCTTCTCCAGCCATGTCTGGAGCAGGAGGCAAGTGGATGGACTCCTCCGTCACGGAGGGACATATCAAAAAGCTGAGGAAGGCTGGATACCTGTCTAACGACATCGCGTATCGGCTACCCGAAAAGGGGCAGCTCATCCCCACCCCTAGGCCCCATGAGAGGGTGGTGTACCTCCCCCATTTCCTCCGCGGACTGGGCTTCCCTCTCCACCCATTTGTCCGGGGGCTCATGTTCTACTACGGCCTGGATTTCCATGATCTGGCCCCGAACTTCGTCCTCGACATCTCGGCATTTATCGTCGTGTGCGAGGGCTTCCTCCGCATCCACCCCCATTTCGGGCTCTGGCTCAAGGCTTTCAACGTCAAGCCGAAGGTGGTGCGTGGCAACCAAGCGGAGTGCGGAGGAGCCATGGTGGGCAAGATGGCCAACGTCCTCTGGCTCGAGGGCTCCTTTGTGGAGACCCTGAAGGGGTGGCAATCGGGTGGTTTTACATCACCGAGCCACGCGACGCCAAATGGGTCGCACCCCCTGAGTTCCGGTCCGAACCACCAACGCGGCTCACGTCCTGGAAAGAGACGGGCCTGTCGTGGGGTAAAAAAGGAGAGCTAAACGGACTCCAAACATGCGTCAAAACCATGGTGGACAAGAAGCTCAAACTTGTCAACGCAGTCTAGGTTATGCTCATCCGCTTGATCCTCCCGTGCCAACAGCGGGCTTTCAACCTGTGGGAGTTTGACCCAGCGCGGCGCCAAACTCTGAGCAAGCTCTTCGACACGACGTACGAAAATCGCGGCGAGGTGCTTTTCAAGGGCGCCGACGCTCCCGCATCCGCTACTGAGGATCGCGGATTCAGTGCGCAGCGTCACGCTCTCACGGTAAGCTGTTTTTTTTCTTTACAGGGTATTAGTTTTTCATAGTTTGACAAGATTGGCGGGTGACCTCCGGACAGATCAACTGTCTGGCTCCTTTGCCCGAAGGCCCATTAGATGCTCGCTTGGCGAAGCTGCTGGTTCTGGCACCCTATGTGGTGCCGGAGAAGAAGGTCAAGAAGAAGGCCACGGGGACTCAAAAGAGTGCCCGACGCCCGGAGGTGTCGGATTCATCATCTGACGAATCCAAGACGCACTCCTCCCGTGAAGACGAGGAGGAGGAAGAAGAGACCCCTCCCACTCCTGCTGGGGAAGGGAAGAAAAGGAAGGCCGCCCCAACTGGGGAGGCTGAAGGGTCCAAGAAGGGGGAAACCCTTCCTTCGGACTACTCCACCGACGCCGACGACGGCGGAGAGGAGTGGGCGCTGAGGGCCAAGCCCCTGGCCAAATCGTAAGTATCCGGATACCAGATTAATTCGTAGTTTTCGTTTATTGCACATCTTTTCCCTCATGTCGAATTTGTTTATGCAGCCCACCCAAAGACCGGCTCGACGCATAGTCGAGCGGCTCACTGGTCTCGTCGGATGTGAACTCGCTTCCGACAGCTTCCTCCCCCCGCCCTACGGACGACACCAAAGTGTTGTCTCAACAGGTTCCAAGCCGGGAGGAGGTGGTCCTTGAGGCGCCGCAAGGAGACCTCCCGGACTCCAGGAGTAAAGGGGATGAAACCTCTCGTGGCTCCAAGTCCGGCTCTAGGCCGGACGCCGCTCCGGAACCTTCAGAGGTTCCAGAGTCCGGCGGGGGACCTCCTTCCAAGAGGAGCAAGTCCGCCGTGCCGGTGGCCCCCATCCAACCGGAGGTGCCGAACAATATGTTGGAGGCGCTCCAAGGCGCCTCCATCGACGAAGAGCACCGTGCTATTATGAGTGCGGTGGTCCACAAGGTTCAGTCCGCCAAGAGCGGACTGACTGAAGCTTGTACTAGCCTTTTGACAGGCTTTGAGGTAAGTAAAGAATGTGTAAATAGTAGTACCGCATAGACAGTAGCCCCTGATGCTCTGTTGGGCGTTCGTGAAGAAAAGCCGAATAGAGGATCAAAAATTCGCAGGAGTCTAAGAAAGGAGTCAATATGCGTATGCAGGCTTCTCTGCTGGCGTCCGCTGCACTGACTGCGAAAGTGGACACGCTGAAGCAGAGCCTCGAGAAGTCCGAGCAAGAGCTCGGGCGTGACAAGAAGCAGCTCGAGGAGAAGGAAGGTAAGAAATACCTTGTTTGAATATGTATAAAAAGGGTGTAGTTGCAGAAAAATAACAGGATCATCATGTCTATTGTAGGGGCCATGTCTGAGGTGGCGACCCTTAAGCAAGCGCTGCTCGAGGCCGAGAAGAGTGCGGCCGCGGAGCGCACCAAGCGGGAGAAGTATGAGGCCGAGGTTGGCAAGGTGCGGCAAGAGCTCCAGGTTCTCATGAAGAAACATGAGAGTTTGGAGCTTGACTCGAAGACGCGAGCGTCTGAGCTTGCGTCGGCTATTGAAAATGCCAAGTCTGCCAAGACCGAATCCCAGAAGACCCTCCAGGAGTTGGATGAGGTGAAGAAGATAGCGGCGGGTAAGGCATTCTTTATGCAAAGCAAACATATAAACGTGAGTTACATCTTACTTACCCGAATCCGGAGCTCTCCAGGAGCGTTTGCAGATCTTCCCCGGAGTGTGTCCGATGCCGCCGCATTCTATCGAGCCGAGGAGGGCAGCTCGACGAAGAAGGTGTTCTGGTTTCAGTATGCTGAGGCCGGACACCCCGTGCCCCTAAGCGACCAAATGAAGCAACTGGTCGAGCTCCACAAAGCAGCCGAACAGGCCATGCAGGGCCTCCTAGTTCGGCTGTGGCCTGGGGAGGCCCTGCCTGGGAGCTATTTCGGGCTGGTGCGGCGGCTGGTGGAGGCCTGTCCAAGGCTCGAAGTCATCAAGCGCTCTGTCTGCATTGAAGGTGCCCGTAGGGCCCTTGCCCGTGCTAAGGTGCACTGGGGCAAGCTAGATGTTGAGAACCTTGTGAAGGACGGGCCACCGCCGGGGAAAGAGCGTCGCAAGCCCGAAAATTATTATAAGGATGTTCTGAAGGGTGCCCGCCTTGTGGCGGATGAATGTTCTAGGGATGTAACTTTTGAGTAAAACTCGCTCGTTTTTGTCCTCTGCGCTGAAAACTTGTTCATATGCGCTAAGCAATGCTGTTGGAATTTAAAATATTACCTTATGTGCGGCTGTTTATCAATTCTGAGAGATGGCGAGTCGTCGGCTTCTGCCCCCGTGCCGCTAGTGCTGGGGTGTTCGGGTATAAACCTGAGCACTCTTTTTCCCATGTTTGGGTCCTTCGAGGGAGGCGCTCAGCCCAACGAACAAGGCAATCAGACTATAACGCGTGAACACTCTCACTTAGCCATAGAATTCTATAATTTTAAATTTCGGAGAAGCTCCTAGTATTCGGAAGACCGAGTTCGGGGCTCTATCCATGCCTTGGCCGGACAGAGCCGACTCCTCGCCCTAAGCGGCATAAGTCTTTAGGGACTCGAAAAAACCTCTCGAACAGCGACCAGCTCTCGCTTCATCATGACAGTCAGTTTTAGATTTCTCCACTGAGGTGTTCGGCCCAGCTCAACTGGGGCCCAATCGCAATGGTTCTCCTAGTGCTACCTTAGCCGATATAGCGGAAAGTAAGGCACCAAAACATAGGAGCCGGGCAAACCCAACTATTGACCCAAGACATGATTCGGAGCCGATGCATATAATGCTATAAGTTCGGGGTGCCGCACTTGTGAAAGTGTTCGGACTTCTCACACCATATTGAGGGGTACTGACGCCCCTGGCGTATTTTGGCCGTTCCAAATTGTACGGGTGCAACATGTCGTTAAGGAACATATATTTATAAAAGGATAATGCAAAAATAGGCAAAAGCTATGCATTGTTTATTAAAAATAGCTGCGATCAAAGCAGAATGATACAAATAATGCGATAAGTGGAAGGTTGGACTAGTTAACATGTCCGTTCCAGGGGCAAGCTGTGGAATAGTATGCGGAACGGGTATACTGCTCGTGATAGAGACCACCTGTGAGTTCCGTAGTGCGGCATGGCTTGTCTGCTTCCCTGGTTCTTGCATCGTTTGTGCGGCAATTGAACTGCCGAACAGGCCTTCCGAAGGATGAAGTCCTGAAAGTAAGAGAAAACTAAAAAATCGGCAGCCCCTGGTACGGTTTAAGCCATGTTTTGGGCGTGCCGTGATGGTTCCTGAGGGAGTCTTGGATTAGGGGGTGTTCGGGTAGCTGGACTATGAAGATACAAGATTGAAGACTTTGTCCCGTGTCCGGATGGGACTTTCCTTGGCATGGAAGGCAAGCTTGGCGATGCGGATATTCAAGATCTCCTACCATTGTAACCGACTCTATGTAACCCTAACCCTATCCGGTGTCTATATAAACCGGAGGGTTGTAGTCCGTAGACAATCAACTCCATATACAACAATCATACCATAGGCTAGCTTCTAGGGTTTAGCCTCCTTGATCTCGTGGTAGATCTACTCTTGTACTACCCATATCATCAATATTAATCAAGCAGGACGTAGAGTTTTACCTCCATCAAGAGGGCCTGAACCTGGGTAAAACATCGTGTTCCCTGCCTCCTGTTACCATCCGGCCTAGACGCACAGTTCGGGACCCGCTACCCGAGATCCGCCGGTTTTGACACCGACATTGGTGCTTTCATTGAGAGTTCCTCTGTGTCGTCGCCTTTAGGCCCGATGGCTCCTTTGATCATCAACAATGATGCGGTCCAGGGTGAGACTTTTCTCCCCGGACAGATCTTCGCCTTCGGCGGCTTCGCTCTGCGGGCCAATTTGCTCGGCCACCTGGAGCAGATCGAAAGCTACGCCCCTGGCCATCAAGTGAGGTTTGGAAGCTTAAACTACACGGCTGACATCCGCGGAGACTTGATCTTCGACGGGCTCGAGCCACAGCCAAGCGCGCCGCACTATCTCGAGGGGCATGATCTAGCTCTGCCCCCGGACAGTGTCCTGGAGGCTGCACACGCATCGGTTCTGAGCCCTAAATCAGAGCCTATTGCACCAATCGAGAATGAGCGGTTGGACATCACCTCAGGGGCTGCGATCCCGAAAGCGATCGAGCCGAACGCTAGCCCCGCACTCTGCACGACCCGTGACTCCAAGGATCCGGACTCCTCCCCGGACTCCGAACCCCCCGCACCCCTGCCAATCGAATCCGATTGGGCGCCGATAATGGAGTTCACTGCCGCAGACATCTTTCAGCATTCGCCTTTTAGCGACATCCTGAATTCTCTTAAGCCTCTCTCTTTATCAGGAGAGCCCTGGCCGGACTACGGTCAGCGAGGGTGGGATACGGACGACGAGGAAACTCAAAGCCCACCCACCACCCACTTTGTAGTCACTGTCGACGATCTAACCGACATGCTTGACTTCAGCTCCGAAGACATCGACGGCATGGACGACGAACAGCACCTGTAGGGCGCTGGAAGGCCACCTCGTCATATGACATATATATGGTGGATACTCCAAAAGATGGAGATGGCGATGGAACAGTGGGGGATGACACCCCCAAGAAACAGCCAAAGCGCCGGCGTCAGCGGCGCCGCTCTAAATCCCGCCAAAGCAAAAACGGTGATTCCGGCACGGGAGATAATACTACCCAGGATAGCGCCGAAGAACACCCACCTCAGCAAGATTCGGCACAGGAAGATGGAGAAGCCAGCCCTCAGGAGAGAGCGGCAGACCGAGAGGTCGAGGATGATAACTATACGCCTCCCTCCGAAGACGAGGCAAGCCTCGATGACCACGAATTCGTCATACCATCAGACCCCGCCGAACAAGAGCGTTTTAAATGCAGGCTTTTAGCCACGGCAAGCAGCCTCAAGAAAAAACAGCAACAGCTTAGAGCTGCCCAAGACTTGCTAGCTGACAGATGGACTGAGGCCCTTGCGGCCGAAGAGTATGAACTCGAACGCCCCTCCAAGAGTTACCCGAAGCGCAGGCCGCTACCCCGATCAGAGGAGGAAGCACCTACATCACCAGCGCATGACATGGCAGACCGGCCACCTCGCGGCCGCGACAGAGAGGCCTCTCGGCCCACCACCCAAGTCATGCCCCGACGCCGCTCAACTAAGGCATGGGAAAATGCGCCCGAACTGCGAGACATACTGGAGGATAAGGCAAGACAAACAAGATCGATCTATGGATCGCGCAGGCGCCCTACGGCATGTGACAATGATCTTCACTCCGGATACAACAAATCCGGCCAGGCCGAACACAACAGACATAGCTCTTCCGAGCTACGTCGTGATATAGCCCAGTACAGAGGCGTCGCACACCCGCTATGTTTCACGAATGAAGTAATGGATCATAAAATCCCAGAGGGTTTGAAACCCGTAAACATCGAATCATACGATGGCAGAACAGATCCGGCGCTAAGGATCGAGGATTATCTCCTTCACATCCACATGGCACGCGGCGATGATCTACACGCCATCAAATACCTCCCGCTGAAACTTAAAGGACCGGCCCGGCATTGGCTTAACGGCTTGCCAGCAGACTCAATCGGTTCTTGGGAGGACCTGGAAGCCGCATTCCTCGACAACTTCTAGGGCACTTACGTGCGACCACCGGATGCCGACGACTTAAGCCACATAATTCAGCAGCCAGAGGAATCGGCCAGACAATTCTGGACATGGTTCCTAACAAAGAAAAACCAGATAGTCGACTGTCCGGACGCAGAGGCCCTAGCAGCCTTCAAGCATAACATCCGCGACGAGTGGCTTGCCCGGCACCTGGGACAGGAAAAGTCGAAATCCATGGCAGCCCTCACGACACTCATGAACCGCTTTTGCGCGGGAGAAGACAGCTGGCTAGCTCGCAGTAACAACTTATCAAAAAACCCTGGTAATTCGGATACCAAGGACAAAAGTGGCAGGATATGTCGGAATAAGCAAAAACGCTGCGTTAGCAGCGACAGCAATGAAGACATGGCAGTCAATGCCGGATTCAAAGGCTATAAATCCGGTCAGCGGAAAAAGCCATTCAAAAAGAATACTCAGGGCCTGTCCAGTTTGGACCGAATACTTGATCGCTTGTGCCACATACATGGCACCCCCGAAAGGCCAGCCAATCACACTAACAGGGACTGTTGGGTGTTCAAGCAGGCAGGCAAGTTAAGGGCCGAAAACAGAGACAAGGGGCTGCACAGCGACGACGAGGAGCCCAAGCGGCCGAACAACAATGGATAGAAGGGGTTTTCCCCCACAAGTGCGGACGGTGAACATGATATACGCAACCCACATTCCCAAGCGGGAGCGGAAGCGTGCGCTACCGGACGTATACGCGATGGAGCCAGTCGCCCCAAAGTTCAACCCATGGTCCTCCTGCCCGATCACTTTTGATCGAAGGGACCATCCCACTAGCATCCGTCATGGTGGCTTCGCTGCACTGGTTCTCGACCCAATCATCGACGGATTTCATCTCACAAGAGTCCTCATGGACGGCGGCAGTAGCCTGAACCTGCTTTATCAGGATACAGTGTGGAAAATGGGCATAGATCCCTCAAGGATTAAGCCCACAAGAACGACCTTTAAAGGCATTATACCAGGTGTAGAAGCCAACTGTACAGGCTCAGTAACACTTGACGTGGTCTTCGGATCCCCGGACAATTTCCGAAGCGAAGAGTTAATCTTCGATATAGTCCCGTTTCACAGTGGCTATCACGCCCTGCTCGGACGAACCGCATTCGCAAAGTTCAATGCGGTGCCGCACTACGCATATCTCAAGCTCAAGATGCCAGGCCCTCGAGGAGTAATTATGGTCAACGGAAACACCGAACGCTCCCTCCGTATGGAGGAGCATACGGCGGCTCTCGCAGCGGAGGTACAAAGTAGCCTTCTCAGGAAATTCTCCAGTCCGGCCATTAAAAAGCCAGACACTGCCAAGCGCACCCGGAGTAACCCACAGCAGAACCGCCTGGCACACTCTGAGCAAGCGTAGCAATGCGGCCCCAACCATAGCTTTCGCGACATAGCGAAACCAGTACCTCGCGTACATAACTACGCCCTTGAAATACCATGGGCACAGGGGAAGGGGCACAATAACGGCACGCCCAAAATACGGCTTAAAACGTACTAGGGGCTGCCGGATTCTTTTTTATTTTTTCTTACTTTCAGGACTCCATACTTCGGACGACCTGTTCGGCAATTCGACTGCCGCACAAACGATGCAAGATCCAGGGAGGCAGACAAGCCATGCCGCATTATGGAACTCCCAGGTGGTCTCTATCACGAGCGGTATACCTGTTTTAAATACAATTCCGCGGCCTGCCCCTGGTCAGGACATACTGAATAGTCCAATGTCTTTTGCTTACCACACTATTTGTATCATTTGGCTTTGATAAATAGCCTCTCTATAAACAATGCTTAGCTTCTTGTCTATTTTTTGCATTATCTTCTTTTCACATTTATGTTTATTAAATGACATGATTGCACCCGTACACCATGGTACGGCAAACACGCCAGGGGCTTCAGTACCCCACATAATGGTGTGAGAAGTCCGTACACTTTCACAAGTGCGGCACCCCGAACTTATAGCACTATATGTATCGGCTCTGAATCATGATTTGGGTCAATAGTTGGGTTTGCCCGGCTCCTATGTTTTGGTGCCTTATGTTCCGCTCTATCGGCTAAGGTAGCACTACGAGAACCACTGCGATTGTGCCCCGATTCAGCTGGGTTAAGCACCTCAGTGGAGAAAGCTAAAACTGAATGTCATGATGTGGCGAGAGACTGGTCGCTGTTCGAGAGGTTTTTCGAGTCCCTAAAGGCTTATGCCGCTTCGAGCGAGGAGCTGGCTTTGTCCGGCCAAGGCGTGGATAGCGCCCCGAACTCGGTCTTCCGAACTAGGGGCTTCGCCGAAATTTAAAATTATAGAGTTCTATGGCTAAGTGAGAGTGTTCAAGCATTATAGTCCGATTGCCTGGTTTGTTGTGCTGAGCGCCTCACTCGAAGGACCAAAGTATGGGAAAAAGAGCGCTCAGGTTTATCCCGAACACCCCAGCACTAGTGGCACGGGGGCAGAAGCCGACGAGTGGCAATCTCTCAATTTTTGATAAACGGCCGCACAGAAAGTAATATTTTAAATTCAATAAGCATTGCTTAGCGCATATGAACAAGTTTTCAGCGCACAGGATAAATACGAGCGAGTTCATTCAAATATCACATCCTTGGTACATTCATCCGCCATAAGGCGGGCACCTACAAGAACATCCTTGTAGTAGTTCTCGGGCTTGCGATGCTCCTTCCCCGGCGGCGGCCCGTCCTTCACAAGCTTCTCACCGTCCAGCTTACCCCATTGCACCTTTGCATGGGCAAGGGCCCGACGGGCACCTTCGATGCAGACGGAGCGCTTGATGACCTCAAGCCTCGGACAGGCCTCCACCAGCCGCCGCACCAGCCCGAAATAGCTCCCAGGCAGGGCCTCTCCGGGCCACAGCCGAACTATGAAGCCCTTCATGGCCTGCTCGGCCGCCTTGTGGAGCTCGACCAGCTGTTTCAGCTGGTCGCTCAAGGGCACAGGGTGTCCGGCCTCAGAATACTGAGACCGGAACACCTTCTCCGTCGAGCTACCCTCTTCAGCTCGGTAGAATGCGGCGGCATCGGATACGCTGTCGGGAAGATCTGCGGATGCCCCTGGAGAGCTCCGGATTCGGGTAAGTAACAGGTAGTTCACTTTTATATTTCTGCTTTGCATAAAGAATGCCTTACCCGCTGCTATCTTCCTCATCTCCTCCAACTCTTGGAGGGCCTTTTGGGCTTTGGCCTTGGCAGACTTGGCAGCCTCTAGGGCCGTTGCAAGCTCAGATGCTTGCACCCTCGACTCCAGCTCCAAACTCTCATGTTTTTTCATGAGAGCCTGCAGCTCTTGCTGCACCTCACCAACCTGAGCCCCAAGTCTTTCTCGCTCGGTGTGCTCCGTGACCGTTTTCTTTTCGGCCTCAAACAGCGCCTGCTTAAGGGTCGCCACCTCAGTCGTGGCCCCTACAATAAGCAGTACAATCCTGTTACCCTTTTTTGCAACCAAGCCTTTTTATAGGCACTTTTTCTGTAAGGTATTTCTTACCTTCTTCCTCCTCGAGCCGCCGCTTGGCAAGGCCGAGGTCTTGCTCGGTCCGCTCGAGGTCCTGCTTCAGGACACCCACCGCCACACTGTAGCAGCGAAGCCTGCATACGCATATTGACTCTTTTTTTAGCCTCCTGCAAAATTTAATAGATCCTCTATTCAGCTTTTCTTTCCGAATGCCAAACAGAGCATCAGGGGCTACTGTCTATGCGGTAATATTTTTACATATTTTTACTTACCTCGAAGCCTATTAGAAGGCTAGCGCAAGCTTCAGTCAGTCCGCTCTTGGTGGAGTGAACCTTCTGGATCACCGTACTCATAGTAGTACGGTGCCCCTCGTCGATGGAGGCGTCGTCAAGCACATCCAGCAGATTGTCCGGCACCTCCGGTTGGACGGAGGCCGCCGGCTCAAAAGGCTTGCTCCTCTTGGAAGGGGTTCGCCTACCGCGGTCCGGAATTGTGGAAGATTCGGGCGCGGTGTCCGGCACAAAGCCGGACTGAGAGCCCCGGGGAGCCTTATCAACTTCACTCCTGGAGTCCGGGAGGTTGCCTTGCGGCTCCTCCGGGACCACCTCCTCCTGCCCCAGAGCTTGTCGCGACGCCACTTCGGCGTCGTCTGCAGTGCGGGGGAGACAGCGGGCGGAACTGAGTTCACGTCCGATGAGTCCAGGGAGCCGCCCGACGATTCGTCGAATTCGGCTAGGGGCGGACTGCATAATTACATTCGACATTAGGGAAAGCTGTGCAACAAAGGAACATCATGAGTTACTCTGATATCCAAACTTACGATTTCGCCGGACGCTTGGCCCTGTTTGGCCACTCCTCTTTGCCCTCTTCGGCGTTGGAGGCGTAGTCCGGTGGAGGGGTCTTCCTTTTCCTAGACCCCTCGGCCTCCCCCATTGGGGTGGCCTTCCTCTTCTCTCCTCCCTCCGTTGGGGGGAAGAGTTTTCTTCTTCCTCCTCCTCGTTTTTGCGGGAGGAGGGCGTCTCGAACTCGTCAGATGACGAGTCCGACAACACCATGTTGCGGGCACTCCTTCGAGTCCCCGTGGTCCTCTTCTTCTTGGCCTTCTTCTCCGGCACCACATAAGGCGCCGAAACCAACAGCTTCACTAGTAGAGCTGGGGCTGGGTCTTCGGGCAGCGGAGCCGGACAGTTAATCGGTCCGGATATCGCCCGCCAAGCCTGTCAAAGGTAAGGGAGTTTAGATCCCGCATAGAGTCAAACTATGAAAAAAGCTTAACATCCTGTAAAAGGTGTAGATGGCTTACCTCGCTAGCGTGACGCTGCGAGCTGTATCCGCGGTACTCGGAAGCGGATGCGGGAGCCTCGGCACCCTTGAATAGCATCTTCCAGGCGTCTTTGTACGTCGTGTCGAAGAGCCTGCTGAGGGTTTGATGCTGCGCCGGGTCGAACTCCCACAGATTAAAATCCCATTGTTGGCACGGGAGGATCCGGCGGACGAGCATAACCTGGATTATATTAACAAGCCGGACTGGCTTGTTCACCAGGGACTGGATGCATGTTTGCAATCCAGCCTCCTCTTTTTCGTCACCCCACGATAGGCCCGTCTCTTTCCAGGACATAAGCCGCGTGGGGGGTCCGGATCGGAACTCGGGGGCTGCGGTCCATTCCGGATCACGTGGCTCGGTGATATAAAACCACCCGGATTGCTATCCCTTTAGGGTCTCCACGAAAGAGCCCTCAAACCATAGGACGTTGGCCATCTTGCCCGCCATGGCGCCTCCGCACTCCGCCTGGCTGCCGTGCACCACCTTGGGCTTGACATTGAAGGTCTTGAGCCAGAGGCCGAAATGGGGGTGGACACGGAGAAAAGCCTCGCACACGACGATAAACGCTGAGATGTTGAGGATGAAGTTTGGCGCCAGATCGTGGAAATCCAGGCCGTAGTAGAACATGAGCCCCCGGACAAATGGGTGGAGTGGAAAACCCAGTCTGCGGAGGAAGTGGGGGATAAATACTACCCTCTCATGGGGCCTTGGGGTGGGGAGAAGCTTCCCCTCTTCTTGAAGCCGGTGCGCGATGTCCTTGGATAGGTATCCGGCCTTCCTTAGCTTCTTGATTTTGCCCTCCGTGACGGAGGAGACCATCCACTTGCCTCCCGCTCTGGACATTGCTGGAGAAGGTTGAGGTGGGAAGTGCGGGCTTGGGCGCTGGAGCTCGGGTGCGCAGGAGATGGATAGGCAAAGGAGGAAGAAGGCGTAGGTAAAAAGGCGGATCCTTGTCCCCTTATATGGGCGGATGCGATTGTGCGTCCCCACCCGCCTAGTAAAACTCGCTTGCCTCCCAAGCGCCGTGATAAGTGGCGCGGTTGGGTTACCCACGTCCGTATTGATGAGAATCCTGTAAAAGGGGGGTACACGATCTCTGCTTTGACAAGACGTGCCAAGGAAACCGCCTCGCAAAACACGCTGAGGTGGAAAAGTGAAAACGATTCGAGTGAAGGACTTGGCTGTAGTGTGTTGACGCACTGCGGAATACGTCAGTAGATTTGATTTGTGTTAATATTATTCTCTCTATGGCAATATGTGGAAGCTTATTTTGCACAGCCGGACACTACTCTTGGTGTTTACAATCTTCTATGAAGGACTTGGAGGAGGAACCCGCCTTGCAATGCCGAAGACAATTTGCGCACCGGACTCGTTGTCATTGAAGCCTGGTTCAGGGGCTACTGAGGGAGTCCTGGATTAGGGGGTGTTCGGGTAGTCGGACTATACCTTCAGCCGGACTCCTGAACTATGAAGATACAAGATTGAAGACTTCGTCCCGTGTCCGGATGGGACATTCCTTGGCGTGGAAGGCAAGCTTGGCGATGCGGATATTCAAGATCTCCTAGCATTGTAACCGACTCTATGTAACCCTAACCCTATCCGGTGTCTATATAAACCGGAGGGTTGTAGTCCGTAGACAATCAACTCCATATACAACAATCATACCATAGGCTAGCTTCTAGGGTTTAGCCTCCTTGATCTCGTGGTAGATCTACTCTTGTACTACCCATATCATCAATATTAATCAAGCAGGACGCAGGGTTTTACCTCCATCAAGAGGGCCCGAACCTGGGTAAAACATCGTGTTCCCTGCCTCCTATTACCATCCCCGGCCTAGACGCACAGTACGGGACCCGCTACCCGAGATCTGCCGGTTTTGACACCGACAGTGCCCCTCCCCCTGTGCCCATGGTATCTCTAGAGCGTAGTTATGTACGCGAAGTACTGGCATCGCCTTTTCGCAAGGGTTGGGGTTGGGGCTGCATTTCTACCCCTGCTCGGATCGTGCCAGGCGGTCTTGTTGTAGGTTGCTCCGGGCGCGCTTGACGGTGTCCGGTCGTTTAGTGGCCGGACTGGAACTTCCGCTGCAAGGGCCGCCGTGTGCTCCTCCTTTTGGAGGGAGCGTTCGGTGTTTCCATTGACCGTAATTACTCCTCGAGGGCCTGGCATCTTGAGCTTAAGGTATGCGTAGTGCGGAACCGCGTTGAACTTAGCGAATGCGGTTCGCCCGAGCAGTGCGTGATAGCCACTGCGAAACGGGACTATGTCAAAGATTAACTCCTCGCTTCGGAAATTATGCGGAGATCCGAAGACCACTTCAAGTGTGACTAAGCCTGTACAGTTGGCCTCTACACCTGGTATTACGCCTTTAAAGGTCGTTTTGGTGGGCTTAATCCTCGAGGGATCTATGACAATTTTCTGCACTGTATCCTGGTAAAGCAGTTTCAGGCTGCTGTCGCCGTCCATGAGGACTCTAGTGAGATGAAATCCGTCAATAATTGGGTATAGAACCAATGCGGCGAATCCGCCATGACGGATGCTAGTGGGGTGGTCCCTTTGATCAAAGGTGATCGGGCAGGAGGACCATGGGTTGAACTTTGGGGCGACTGGCTCTACCGCGTATACGCCCCTTAACGCATGCTTCCGCTCCCTTTTGGGGACATGGGTTGCGTATATCATGGTCACCGTCCGCACTTGTGGGGGAAAACCCTTCTTTCCACTGTTGTTCGGCGGCCGGGGCTCCTCCTCGTCATCGCTATGCAGCCCCTTGTCTTCATTTTCGACGTTTATCTTGCCTGCCTGCTTGAACACCCAACAATCCCTGTTGGTGTGATTGGCTGGCTTTTCGGGGGTGCCATATATCTGGCACAAGCGGTCGAGTATTCGGTCCAAACTGGACGGGCCCCTAGGATTCTTTTTGAATGGCTTTTTCTGCTGACCGGATTTAGAGCCTCTGAATCCGGCATTAATTGTCGTATCCTCAGCATTGTCGCCATTAATGCGGCGCTTCTGCTTGTTGCGACGCGACCTGCCACTACTGTCCCTGGTGTCCGAATTACCAAGGTTCTTGGTCATATTGTTGCTACGAGCAAGCTAGCTGTCTTCTCCCGCGCAAAAGCGGGTCATGAGTGTCGTGAGTGCTGCCATAGATTTCGGCTTTTCCTGTCCAAGGTGCCGGGCTAGCCACTCATCACGGATATTGTGTTTGAAGGCTGCTAGGGCCTCAGCGTCCGGACAATCGACTATTTGATTTTTCTTTGTTAGGAACGGTGTCCAGAATTGCCTGCCCGATTCCTCTGGCTGCTGAATGACGTGACTTAGGTCATCGGCACCTGGGGGTCGCACGTAAGTGCCCTGGAAATTGTTGAGGAATGTGGCTTCCAGGTCCTCCCAACAACTGATTGATCCTGTTGGCAAGTTGTTAAGCCAATGTCGAGCTGGTCCTTTAAGCTTTAGTGGGAGGTATTTGATGGCATGGAAATCATCGCCGCGGGCCATGTGGATATGAAGGAGATAATCCTCGATCCATATCGCAGGGTCTGTTGTGCCATCATATGATTCGATGTTTACGGGTTTGAAACCTTCGGGGATTTGATGATCCATTATTTCGTCTGTAAAGCAGAGTGGGTGTGCGGCGCCTCTGTATTGGGCTATATCATGACGTAGCTCCAATGAGCCTTGTCTACTGTGTTCGGCCCCGCCGAATTTGTGGCTGGCGTGATGGTTACCGTCTCGAGCCGTGGGGCGCCCACGCAATCCGTAGATCGATCTTGTTTGCCTTGCCTTGTCCTCCAACATGTCTCGTAAGTCCGGCGCATATTCCCGCGCCTTAGTACGGGGTGCGGCTTGAGTGGAGGGCCGAGAGGCTTCTCTATCGCGACCACGAGGTGGCCGGTCGGCCGCATCAAGTGCCTCCTCCTCTAATCGGGGTAGCAACCTGCGCTTTGGGTAGCTCTTGGAGGGGCGTTCGAGTTTATGCTCTTCGGCCGCAAGGACTTCAGTCCATCTGTCGACTAGCAAATCTTGATCAGCTTTAAGCTGTTGCTGTTTTTTCTTGAGGATTCTTGCCGTGGCCATAAGCCTGCGTTGAAAACGCTTTTGCTCGACGGGATCCTCTAGCACGACGAATTCGTCGTCGTTGAGGCTTGCCTCGTCTTCGAAGGGAGGCATATAATTATCGTCCTCGACCTCTCTGTCTGCTGCTCTCTCATGAGGGCTGGTTTCTCCATCCTCCTGTGCTAAATCTTGCTGGAGGGGGTTTTCTTCAGCGCTTTCCGGAGGATTATTATCTCCCGTGCTGGAATCACCGTGTTTGTTTTGGCAGGATTTTGAGTGGCGCCGCTGACGCCGGCGCTTAGGCTGTTTCTTGGAGGGGTCATCCTCCGCTGTTCCATCGCCATCTCCCTCTTTTGGGGTGTCCACCATGTATATGTCATATGACGAGGTGGCTTTCCAGGGCCTAGTAGGCGCTGGTTCTTCATCATCTCCTTCATCGGCGTCCATACCGTCGATATCTTCGGAGTCAAAGTCGAGCATATCGGGTAAATCGTCGGCAGTGGCTACAAAGTGGGTGGTGGCTGGGCTTTGAATTTCTTCATCATCCGTACCCCAACCTTGCTGACCGTAGTCCGGCCAGAGCTCTCCTGATAAAGAGAGAGACTTCAGTGACTTCAGGATATCGCCAAAAGGCAAGTGCTGAAAGATGTCCGCGGCAGTGAACTCCATGATCGGCGCCCAATCGGATTCGATCGGCAGGGGCGCGGGGGGCTCGGCGTCCGGAGAGGAGTCCGGCTCCTTGGAGTCACGGGTCTTGCAGAGTACGGGGCTGGTGATTGGCTCAATCGCTGTTGGGGTTGCAGCCCCCGAGGTGGCGTCCAACCGCCCATCCTCGATCGGCGCAGTTGGCTCCGAATTAAGGGTCGGAGCCGATGCGGATGCGGCCTCCAGGACACTATTCGGCGGCATAGCTAGATCATGCTCGTCGTGACAGTGCGGCGTGCTCGGCAGTGGCTCGAATCCGTCGAAGATCAAGTCCCCGCGGATGTCAGCCGTTAAATTTCCAAATCTGACCTGACGACCAGGGGCGCAGCTTTCGATCTGCTCCAGACGGCCAAGCGAATTGGCCCGCAGTGCGAAGCCGCCGAAGACGAATATCTGTCCGGGGAGGAAGGTCTCACCCTGGACTGCATCGCTATCGATGAACGTAGGAGCCATCGAGCCTGACGGCGACGACACAAAGGAACTCTCAATGAAAGCACCAATGTCGGTGTCAAAACCGGCGGATCTCGGGTAGGGGGTCCCGAACTGTGCGTCTAGGCCGTATGGTAACATGAGACAAGGGACACAAAGTTTTACCCAGGTTCGGGCCCTCTCGATGGAGATAAAACCCTACGTCCTGCTTGATTAATATTGATGATATGGGTAGTACAAGAGTAGATCTACCACGAGATCGAGGAGGCTAAACCCTAGAAGCTAGCCTATGGTATGATTGTTGATGTGTATGTTGTCCTACGGACTAAAACCCTCCGGTTTATATAGACACCGGGTAGGGTTAGGGTTACATAGAGTCGGTTACAATGGTAGGAGATCTTCATATCCGTATCGCCAAGCTTGCCTTCCATGCCAAGGAAAGTCCCTCCCGGACACGGGACGAAGTCTTCAATCTTGTATCTTCATAGTCCAGGAGTCCGGCTGAAGGTATAGTCCGGCCATCCAGACACCACCTAATCCAGGACTCCCTCAATGGGGAACGAATTTCTTCGTCGTCCGCTTCCCACTCAAGCCGAACATTGTTCTGCCAAGGATCTCCCGACAAGGAGAGGGACCTTAATGAGTTTAGCACATCACCCAAGGGTGAGTGATGAAAGATATCCGCGGAGGTAAACTCCATGATCGGTGCCCAATCAGATTCGATAGGCACGGACGCAGGCGGTTCGGAGCCTGTGGCCGGGGACGAATCCAAAGGTCCGGTGACACTGCTCTCATAGGAGGTGAAGTCAGTATTCGGCTCTATCGCCGCTGAGTACGTGGCCTACGTGGCGGGGTCTATCCACCCGTCCTCGGACAGCACGATCTGCTCTGGATTGTGGGCCGGAGTAGCCGCTGGTGTGATGTCCCAAACACCGTCTGACGACCAAGCTAAGTCACGCTCGTCGTGACTGTGCGGCACACCTAACATGGGCTCGAATCCGTCGAAGATCAAGTCTCCGCGGATGTCGACAGTATAGTTGAAGCTTTCAAACCTGACCTTATGGCCAGGGGCGTCGCTATCGATCTGCTCCAGATGGCCAAGCGAGTTGGCCCGCAGTACAAAGCCGCCGAATAGGAAGATTTGTCCGGGGAGAAAAACCTCACCCTAGATTGCATCGTTACTGATGATCGAAGAAGCCATTAAGCCTTACCGTAATGACACAGTGGAACACTCAATGAAAGCACCAATGTCGGTGTAAAAACTGGCAGATCTCGGGTAGGGGTCCCGAGCTGTGCATCTAAGGCGGATGGTAACAGGAGGCGGGGGACACGATGTTTACCCAGGTTCGGGCCCTGTCGATGGAGGTAATACCCTACTTCCTGCTTGATTGATCTTGATGATATGAGTATTACAAGAGTTGATCTACCATGAGATAGTAGAGGCTAAACCCTAGAAGCTAGCCTATGATTATGATTGTTCTTGTCCTCCGGACTAAACCCTCTAGTTTATATAGACACCAGAGGGAGCTAGGGTTACACAGAGTCGGTTACAAGGGAGGAGATCTACATATCTGAATTGCCAAGCTTGCCTTCCACGCAAAGGAGAGTCCCACCCGGACACGGGACGAAGTCTTCAATCTTGTATCTTCATAGTCCAACAGTCCGGCTAAAGTATATAGTCCGGATGTCTGAGGACCCCCTAATCTAGGACTCCCTCACCCACCCAAGGGCAAGGACCAGCACGCACTGGAGCGTTATTTCCAGGATGTCTTAGAAGCTGCCCGCTTGATGGAGGGTCAATGTTCGAAAGACATAATATTCGAGTGAGGTGTATGGGCATTGTAAAAGACGATCTTATAATCAATCTATTTTTTATGTTTTGCTTGAAAGCTTTGTTCTTCCTGTGCGGCCGTTTTGTATATAATTTGAAAGTTTTCCAGTCGTCGTCTTCAGCCCCCTCGTAGTAAGTATGGGAGTGTTCGGAAAAGCATTTCATCACTCTTGACCCAACGTCTTGGTCCATGAAGGAGGTGACAATGCGGCGAACCAGGCAATTGGACTATAGGGCATGAACACTTCCACTTAGCCATAGGAGTTTTATGGTGGGTCTACGATATAGCCCCTGGTATGTACACGACTTGTACGATGCGTTACATATTTGATCTGAAAAAGACCCTTCGTATGACATGGAGGGAATCGCTAAAGATTCCGGTAAGTCATCAAGTGGTTGACCAGCTCTCACCACATCATGACAGTCAGTTTTCGGCTTTCTCTACTGAGGTGCTTGACCAGATGAACCGGAAGCACAATCACAGTAGTTCTCCCTTTACTACCCTAGCCGATAGAGCGAAACGTAGGGTAGCAAGCACAGGAGCCAGGCAAACCAAGTATTGACCCAAGACATGATTCGGAGCTGATGCATATAAGGCCAAACTATCGACGCCGAAGTACGGTATAAAGCTATTCGGACTTGTCGGTAACTCAATTGTTCTCATACCGAGCCCCTAGCAAATTATGCCGAGGTGTATGTATAAAATAACCACAAGAGCAAAAATTCAGGTCGTTAAGGGAAGGTGAATACTAGGCACTTGTTACCTTTACTGGGAGCTGAGTGATTTGCCAATTATTATGATATAGATAACAAAGCCGCAACCCTGGCTATTTGACATGTCGGGGTCGAAGGCTGAGGAAAAAGGCATTTTACAGGCTCGAAATAGAGAGTGCGGTCTACAAAAAGTTATTTTGGACCTCCTGTCGCACGTTTGCGCTGCCTGTCCTCGGTTAAGGGACTCCTTGACTGGAATAATCCTTAGGTGATTGTACGAACCCGAACTCTTATGGAGTCCGCAGGATGACATGCCCTTGAGTTACCTGTAGAGAGGATAATAAGAAGAAAAGGGCAATTAGAAAAATAGGAGGGGGGCTATGGTAGTACTTGCAGGACCACCCGTATTGTTCTTCTGCCGATGCCCAGGGTATTTTAAGTGCATAGTTACGTATGCGCAGTACCCACTTCGAAGGCATATTAGTCAAAACCCGTTGATCCGAAACAAGATATGCTCACGGCATGAAAAACGAGTCGGAGAAGTTCTCAACTCCTTCCCCACTCAAACCTCGATCCATTCGGGGGCTAATGATGAAGCTATGTACCTAGGGTAGGGTCATGGACGTGTCCTAACTGCCCTACCCAAGGACATCTCTAGAAGAAAGCACCTTTCAATCGACTTGGAGGTGTTCCACTCGACAGACTCGAAGACACTCAACCAAGAAGCAATCACTCGACCAACATCCAACCACTCGACGACCAGGAGACCTAAAGTCACTCTGCATGCTAACGGTCGGTCATTAAATAGCTTTTATGGTCATCATAGCACTTTATTACTAGCGTTACCAGTAATGCCCTTCCTTAATGTACATTGAACCCTTTGTAACGTGAGCTGGCTGGGGTCCTGGCCCAGTCTATATAAGCTACCCCCCTCCTCCGAGACAAGGGATCACACCTCTATAATTCATACTCACATAATCCAGTCGAGCGCCTCCGGGCTCCGAGACGTAGGGCTATTACTTCCTCCGAGAAGGGCCTGAACTCGTAAACCTTGCGTTCTTACAACTTCTCCATAGCTAAGATCTTGCCTCTCCATTCTTACCCCCCTACACTACTGTCAGAATTAGAACCACGACATCTGGTGCTGGGCCGGGTCGAACTCCCACAAAGTAAAATCCCGTTGTTGGCACGGGAGGATCCGGCGGATGAGCATAACTTGGACTATGTTGACAAGCTTGAGCTTCTTGCTCGCCATACTCCGGATACATTTCTGGAGTCCATCCAGCTCCACCGATGAACCCCACGACAAGCCCTTCTCTTTCCAGGATGTGAGCCATGTAGAGAATCCAGATTGAAACTCGGGGGCTGCCGCCCATTCGGTGTCGCATGGCTCGGTGATGTAGAACCACACCGATTGCGATCCCTTTATTGTCTCCACGAAGGAGCCTTCAAGCCATATAACATTGGGCATCTTGCCCACCATGGCTCCGCCGCATTCTGCTTGTTGGCCTCGTACCACCTTCGGCTTGATGTCTTTAACCACAGGCCGAAGTGGGGCCGGATGCGGAGGAAAGCCTCACACACGACGATGAACGCCGAAATGTTGAGGACGAAGTTCGGGGCCAGATCATGAAAATCTAGTCGGTAGTAGAACATGAGACCACGGACGAATGGATGGAGGGGAAACCCCAGTCCGCGGAGGAAGTGGCGGAGGAAAACTACCCTCTCGTGAGGTTCCGGGGTAGGGACGATCTGCCCCGCAGCGGGCAGCCGATGCGCGATATTCGCGGCTAAGTATCCGGCTCCGCGCAGCTTCTTGATGTCTCCCTCCGTGACGGAGGAGACCATCCACCTGCCTCCCGCTCCGGACATGGTTGGAGAAGGTTGAGGTGGGAATTGTGGACTTGGGTGCTAGAGCTCGAGTGTGCGAAAACGGATGAGCAAAGGAGGAAGAAGGCGTGGATAGAAAGGTGAATCCTTATCCCTTCATACGGGCGGACGAAACTAAGCGTCCCGACTTGCCTGGTAAGACTCGCTCATCCCCCAAGAGCCGTAATCGATGACGCGGTTGGGTTACCCATGCCCGTATTGATGAGAATCCCGTAATAAGGGGACACAATCTCTGCTTTGACAAGACGTGTCAAAAAACTGCCTCGCATTATGTGCAGGGCTGGTTAAAGGAAACGGTTCGAATAATCACCGGGCCATGACATAACGTCATGCTGCCAAAACAAGTCAGCAAATTAGATTTGCGAAAATATTATTCTCTCTACGGTAGTATGTGGAACTTATTTTTCATGGTCGGGCATTATCCTCGTATTCAAATTCTTCTGTGATGTATTCGTAGAAGGAACCCGCCTTGCAATGCCGAAGACAATACTGCGTGCTGGACTCATCGTCATTGAAGCCTGGTTTAGGGGCTACTGAGGGAGTCCTGGATTAGGGGGTCTCCGTACAGTCGGACTATCTCCATTTGCCGGACTGTTAGACGATGAAGATACAAAATTGAAGACTTCGTCTCGTGTCCGGATGGGACTCTACTTCGCGTGGAAGGCAAGCTAAGCTATACGGATATGGATATCTCCTCCTTTGTAACCGACCTTGTGTAACCCTAACCCTCTCCGGTGTCTATATAAACCGAAGGGTTTTAGTCCATAGGACAACAACCACAACATACAATCATACCATAGGCTAGCTTCTAGGGATTAGCCTCTCTGATCTCGTGGTAGATCTACTCTTGTACTACCCATATCATCAATATTACTCAAGCAGGACGTAGCGTTTTACCTCCATCAAGACGGCCCGAACCTGGGTAAAACATTGTGTCCCCTGCCTCCTGTTACCATCCGGCCTAGACGCATAGTTCGGGACCCCCTACCCGAGATCCGCCGGTTTTGACACCGACACTTCCCAAAGGTTCTACTTGGCACAAACACTAATTAAAAGCATAAAACGACATCTAAATAGAGGCTAGATGAATTATTTATTACTAAACAGGAACAAAAAGCAAGGAACTAAAATAAAATTGGGTTGCCTCCCAACAAGCGCTATCGTTTAATGGCCCTAGCTAGGCACGATGATTTCAATGATGCTCACATAAAAGATAAGAATTGAAACATAAAGAGAGGATCATGAAGAATATGACTAGCACATTTAAGTCTAACCCACTTCCTATGCATAGGGATTTTGTGAGCAAACAACTTGTGGGAACAAGAATCAACTTGCATAGGAAGGTAAAACAAGCATAACTTGAAAACTTTAAGCACATAGTGAGGAAACTTGATATTATTGCAATTCCTACAAGCATATATTCCTCCCTAATAATAATTTTCAGTAGCATCATGAATGAATTCAACAATATAACCATCACCTAAATAGTTATTTTCATGATCTACTTGCATAGAAAATTTACTACTCTCCACATAAGCAAAATTCTTCTCATTCGGAATAGTGGGAGTATCATAGGAAACTTGAATACTATAAATTGTTACCACATTAAAAGAGTAATGTTCAGAGAAGGGGTAATCATAACCATGACAAGTTTTATAAATGTAATCACTACTTTTTATAGCATAAGTATCATCACAATAATCATCATTAGTAGGAGGCATGTTATCATCATTATAAACTTGCATATCAAAACTTGGGAGACTAAAAATATCATCTTCATTAATCATAGCATCCCCAAGCTTGGGACAAACATTAATTGCAGCAAATATATTCTCAAAAACATCATCTTCATCAAACATAGCTTCCCCAAGCTTGGGCCTTTTCATATCATAAGCATAACCACTCTCCTCATTAATAGTATAGATAGCACCAATAGTATAGCAATTATCATTTTCTTCCAAGCAAGTGCCAAAAAGGATTTCAAGATCATAGGAAGTATCATTATCTTCCACAATTATATTTTCATGAGGCACAATAGTAATAGGAGCAGCATTATTTGGGAGAGATATATTTTTACCTCTCTTCCTTTTTCTTTTCTTCTTCTTCACCACATCATGTGTGGGTTCAATCCTCTTTTTGGAGCTCCTTATTAATGAGATTCGTTGAATAGGAGGCTCCTCCTCGTTACCTGATTCATCATAAGAAATAATAGGAGGATATTGGGAAGTCTCTTCCCTTTCATTAGTATTCTCTTCATCTTCTATTTGTTTTCTTTTCTTTATGTAATTTGCAATATAAGGTTTTTCAATGCAATTCACCGCACAATACATATAAATCTTCTCTAGATCAAAATCAAGAACTCTATCAAGATTAAACTTTGGAATACCCTCAGTTATACGTTTCATTTCTTCATAACCCAAAAGAAGGCTAAGCTCTTTATGATGCTCAAGGGTAATCAAATTATCACAATGTTTGGACACGACTTGGTCATGAAACAAATAGCATTGGAGCTTTAAATGACCATGTTCATTGCAAAGTTCACAAGGGGCACGAAAAATATTGAATCTTTCAGCACATTCATCTAGACTTTCTTGCAACAATTTAGTTTCTAAGTACTTATGCCTCTTACAATATCTATCTTCCCTATTTGGTGTGTACTTGCAAACCCAATCTACTCCCCAAAAATTGACATGTTTATAGGAGGTATTTTCATCATAACTAGTGCAATCATCATTAGCATCATGGATATTCAAAGAATTTGTACTAACAACATTGCAATCATGCTCATCATTCAAATATTTAGTGCCAAACATTTTATAGATTTATTCTTCTAGCACTTGAGCACAATTATCCTTTACATCATACTTACGAAAGATATTAAAAATGTGAAGCGTATGAGACAAACTCAATTCCATTTTTTTTTGTAATTTTCTTTTATAAACTAAACTAGTGATAAAACAAGAAACTAAAAGACACGATTGCAAGATCTAAATATATACCTTCAAGCACTCACCTCCCCGGCAACGCCGCCAGAAAAGAGCTTGATGTCTACTACACAACCTTCTTCTTGTAGACGTTGTTGGGCCTCCAAGTGCAGAGGTTTGTAGGACAGTAGCAAATTTCCCTCAAGTGGATGACCTAAGGTTTATCAATCCGTAGGAGGCGTAGGATGAAGATGGTCTCTCTCAAGCAACCCTGCAACCAAATAACAAAGAGTCTCTTGTGTCCCCAACACACCAATACAATGGTAAATTGTATAGGTGCACTAGTTCGGTGAAGAGATGGTGATACAAGTGGTATATGGATAGTAGATAAAGGTATTTGTAATCTGAAATTATAAAAACAGCAACGTAACAAGTGATAAAAGTGAGCATAAACGGTATTGCAATGCGTTGAAACAAGGCCTAGGGTTCATACTTTCTCTAGTGTAAGTTCCCTCAACAATACTAACATAATTGGAACATAAAACTATCCCTCAACATGCAACAAAGAGTCACTCCGAAGTCACTAATAGCGGAGAACGAACGAAGAGATTATGGTAGGGTACGAAACCACCTCAAAGTTGTTCTTTCCAATCAATCCGGTGGGCTATTCCTATAAGTGTCACAAACAGCCCTAGAGTTCGTACTAGAATAACACCTTAAGATACAAATCAACCAAAACCCTAATGTCACCTAGATACTCCAATGTCACCTCAAGTATCCGTGGGCATGATTATACGATATGCATCACACAATCTTAGATTCATCTATTCAACCAACACAAAGGACCTCAAAGAGTGCCCCAAAGTTCTACCGGAGAATCACGACGAAAACGTGTGCCAACCCCTATGCATAGGTTCCCAATGTCACGAGACCCGCAAGTTGGTCACCAAAACATGCATCAAGTGGCACGTGATATCCCATTGTCACCAAAGATATTCACGGCAAGACATACATCAAGTGTTCTCAAGTCTTTAAAGACTCAATCCGATAAGATTACTTCAAAAGGGGAAACTCGATTCATTACAAGAGAGTAGAGGGGGGAGAAAACATCATAGGATCCAAATATAATAGCAAAGCTCGCGATACATCAAGATCGTATCATCTCAAGAACACGAGAGAGAGAGAGAGAGAGAGAGAGAGATCAAACACATAGCTACTGGTACATACCCTCAGCCCCGAGGGAGAACTACTCCCTCCTCGTCATGGAGAGCGTCGGGATGATGAAGATGGCCACCGGAGAAGGATTGCCCCCTCCGGCAGGGTGCCAGAACGGGTCTAGATTGCTTTTCGGTGGCTACGGAGGCTTCTAGCAGCGGAACTCCCGATCTATCTTTCATTCTGGAAGTTTCAGGTCACGTAGGTATATATGGGTGCAGGAGGTACGTCAGGGGAGCCACGAGGGCCCCACGAGACAGGGGGCGCGCCCTAGGGGGGCGCCCCCCACCCTCGTGAGCACCTCGTTCCTTCCTTGCCGTGGGGTCCAAGTCCATCAGGTGTGCTTCCTTTCAAAAATAACTTCCCCAGTTGATTTCATTTCGTTTCGACTCCGTCTGATATTCCTTTTCTTCAAAATACTGAAATAGGCATAAAACGGCAAATCTGGGCTGGGCCTCCGGTTAATAGGTTAGTCCCAAAGGTAATATAAAACTGGATAATAAAGCCCAATATTGCCCAAAACAGTAGATAATATAGCATGGAGCAATCAAAAATTATAGATACATTGGAGACGTATCACCATCCAAATAGAATATGTATAACACAAGAGGTAGTTGATCCTACTTAATTAAGTACTAAGATACCCCGGCCCATGCATTAGTAGAAAGTACCCCATATGTCCAATTTTTAGCAAAGTCATGCTAAAATTCACGGAAAATTTCAGCATGACCTTTGCTAAAAATAGGACATATGGAGTACCCGAATTTGCTGGAACGGAAGTTATTCGAAATTCCGGCAAACTCAAGGGCCTCTCGGGGTACCTGCAAAATCATCATGACACGATGGTCGGAGACAAAACCCAGCAAACTCAAGGGCATGTACTTTCATATGGATGAAAAGGCCACAGACCATATGGTCCTCTGCTTTCATATGGACAAAAATCAGCTCAACTTATGTGAGCTTCCATTCCACATCTAATAGGTCACCCAACAAAAAATCATCAATAGTTTTAGCTAAAAAATCATGGATTGCTATTAACTGAAAATTAGTGAAAGAAACTGTTGCTGATCATGGATTACTATTAATTAAAAATAGAGCATCTGGCTTGCGTCTTATCATGTTCACTAAGTCCACAAAAATGAATAGGTTCAGTAAAATTAAACTCTGAGCAAGTGTACTGCTTATTGTTAAGATTCGAGCTTCTTTTCGATAACTATAACACAACAGTTTTTACGATCTGGGCAGGTTTGGTAGCATCACAATTTGTTGACTTTGGCATGCCAATCTATACTTACAGCATAAAATTAATTGCTTGCAAACTTAAAATAGAAGTTAGCTACCTCTTGGAGAAAGTAAAATGGAGATACGACTTTCTAAGCTCTTGTTAGTCGAGGTCCTTCTTTTGCGGGGTCTTGTTAGTCTAGTTAGATAGGTAGGACTAAGCATTTTGATCATAGGATTGTGAAAAGATTGTTTCCGTTGAGAGATGATCTTTACTATGCCACTAGAAATATTATATCTCCCTGAAACAGTGTGTTAGTTGTTAGGTATAGCCATGTTGATTATTTCCTAAAGCAGGTTTCATGCCAAAGAATATCCAGCATTTGATAAGGAATCATTCCCTTAGAATTTAGGATATGCCAGAATGGTATGATTCAGTCAGATGCATATGAAGTCTTAATCTAAATTTTCCTTGCACTGCGCGCTTGCATTTGATTAAAAAATTCACTATCTTAACAAAATCTGATGTGCCGTATGACGACTCTATGAATCTGATGCCACATGGAACTATTTATCAAGACATGATACACGACTATGTTCAGATTGGAAGGACAATACATGAAGGTTTGATTTGTCATTGTACCTGTCACTGACACAAACACTTACTAAAAAAATTAAAAACCTAACTGTTCTCTGAATAATCGTTCATGGGCAGGGGAACAATATGTGTGGTGCTAAAATAATTAATGGGCAGGGAATGGGGAGGAAGGGTGGAGAGGGAGGAAGGAGGAAGGAGGAGAGGTACCTGGGCAGGCGCGGCTGGTCGTCGGAGGGGTCGGGGTCGGGGTTGGGGTCGGGGTCGGCGGCGGCGGCGTCGTCGAAGGGATGCAGGGATGCCTCGGTCGGTCGTGGGAAGGCCGGCGGCCACGGTCGTCGTCCTGCACCCCGTGCCCGGGCTGAGGTAGAGGCGGCGCAGTGCAGGGGCTGACGCGGGGAGGCTGTCGGCGACGGTGGCGACGTGGGTGGGGCGGCGGCACAGTGGGTCGGCGGTGAGGACCGAGATGGCGAGGCAGGGCGTGGGGGTCGTAGGAGCGGGTGTGGAGCGAGGGGGGGGGGTAGTGGAGGAAGGGACGAAGGGATCGGGCGAATTAGCTAGGGGAAGATTACTAATGGCGCACCCCCTGGCGGTGCGCCATTAGCTAGGGGGAAAAACTTAGTAATGGCGCACCTGTCGACAGTGCGTCATTACTAGTTTTAACTAGTAATTGCGCACTATCAACATGATGCTCCATTAGTATGTTTGGAAAAATGAAAAAAAATTGTTACTAGTGGCGCACCTGCACATGGTGCGCCACTGCTATATTGTAGTGGCGCACCACATGTCAGGTGCGCCATTAGTATCCATTTCATCTATAGCCCTTTTCCTAGTAGTGGGTGCTTGCAGCGTTCCTGTTTGAGAGGTTCCTCAGGTACGATGAAGTCCTCATCGCCGAGGCTTACCTCATCTTCGGAGAGCCGAAGGTAGTTATCGTCCTCCGAATTTTCGTGTGTGGCCTGTTTGTCGAGGCTAGCTTACCCATTTTCCCGTTCCTCCTCTTCGGAGGTAACCTCAACGGGGTCTTCGTTGTTTTTGGCGTCTTCCGGAGTATTATTTTCTCAGGTGCCAGTGTTGCTGTCTTTTGAGCGACGTGACTTAGAATGGCACCGAGGACGCCGGCGCCTGGACGGAGGTTTATTCTCAACTGGATCTTCTTTGTCATCGTCGTTGGCTTCTTTAGGTGTATCAACCCTGTACACATTGTACGAAGAGGTGGCCGTCCAATGTCCAGTGAATGACGGGTCTTGGCCTTGCTCCTTATCGGCATCGTCGTCCGTACCGTCGATGTCTTCAGAGCCATAATCAAGCATGTTGGTTAAGTCCTCGATAGTGGCTATGAAGGGGGCGGCGGGTGGGAAGCAAAATTTTCCATCATCAGCCCCTAGTTCGAAAAGGACATAGTTCGGCTGTGAGTCCTCCGCCAAGGACAGGTTCTTTAATGAGTTTAGCACATCGCCCAAGGGCGAGTGCTGGAAGATGTCTACGGCGCTGAATTCGAAAATCGATAACCGATCAAGCTCGGTGTTCGCAGATGCACATGGCTCGGTGTTTGCAGCCGGAAACGAGTCTGGAGTTCTGTTGACACAGATATTGCATGAGGCTGAGTCTATGTTCGGCTCCTATGCCGCGGAATCTGTGGCCTCGGATGGCGTGATCTGCTCCGGATCTAAGGCCAAAGCGGTTACAGGAACCATCTCCTGGATGTGGTCCGATGACAGATTTAAGTCATGTTCATCGGGGTGACAAGGAGCGGTCGTCGCGGTCTCGAATCCGGTGAAGATCAAGTCTCCACGGATGTCCGCAACATAATTCAGGCTTCCGAATCTGACCTCATAGCCAGGGGCGTAGCTATCGATCTACTCCAGATGGCCAAGCGAGTTGCCCCGCAGTACGAACCCGCCGAACACAAAAATATGTCCGGGGAGGAAGGTTTCCTCTTGGACAGTGTCTCTATGGACGTTTGAAGGAGCCATCAAACCTATTGAGGACTTCACAGTGGAAATCTCAATGAAAGCACCAATGTCGGTGTCAAAACCAGCGGATCTCGGGTAGGGGGTCCCGAACTGTGCGTCTAAGGTCGATGGTAACAGGAGACAGGGGACATGATGTTTACCAGGTCGGGCCCTCTCTATGGAGGTAATACGCTACTTCCTGCTTGATTGATCTTGATGAATATGAGTATTACAAGAGTTGATCTACCACGAGATCGTAATGGCTAAACCATAGAAGTCTAGCCTGTATGACTATGTTAATGAATATCTCCCCCTCCGGACTAAGCTCTCCGGTTTATATAGACATCGGGGAGATCTAGGGTTACCTAGAGTCGGTTACATAGAAAGGAATCTTCATTGTTGATCGCCAAGCTTGCCTTCCACACCACGGGTGAAATCTTCGGCCATCGTGTCTTCACATCCCATTAGTCCGGCCCATGGCTAACAGGCTGGACGCCCGAGGACCCCTTAGTCCAGGACTCCCTCAAACACCAACTGGAAACTGACAAGACATTGCACCAAATCATTCTTTAACCTTGGTATGATTTCTGGATCGATTTCCTTCTGAGAGATTGCATTGGGGAACGCACATAGCTTTACAATCGCTAATCAAACATTTTCCGATAGAAGCCCACTCAATGCAGCAGGAAGCAGTTGCGTCATAATCATGTGGTAGTCATGAGACTTTAGGTTCTGGAACTTTTTCTCTGCCATATTTATTATTCCCTTTATATTCGAAGAGAAGCCAGACGGAGCCTTCATGCTGAGCAGGCATTCAAAGAAGATTTCCTTCTCTTCTTTGGTAAGAGCGTAGATGACATGACCTTGATGAATTCCGTCTTTTCCGTGCATACATTGCTGGTCCTCCCATGCCTCCGGTGTATCTTTTGTCTTCCCATACACGCCCAAGAAGCCAAGCAGGGTCACGCAAAGATTCTTTGTCACGTGCATCACGTCGATTGCAGAGCGGACCTCTAGATCTTTCCAATAGGGTAGGTCCCAAAATATAGATTTCTTCTTCCACATGGGTGCACGTCTGTCAATGTCGTTCAGAACCGATTGTCCATCAGGACCCTTCCAAAGATTACCTTCAAATCCTTGACCACATCATGTACATCATGAACAGTACGGTGGTGAGGCTTCGACCGGTGATCTGCTTCACCTTTGAAATGCTTGCCTTTCTTTCTTACGGGATGCCTGCTCGGAAGAAATCGACGATTTCCCGGGTACACATTCTTATAACAGGTATCCAAATATATACCATCGGTATCATCCAAATAGTGTGTGCATGCACGGTATCCCTTGTTTCTTTGTCCTGAAAGGTTACTGAGAGCAGGCCAATCATTGATGGTCACAAACAGCAGCGCATGTAGGTCAAATTCTTCCTGTTTGTGCTCATCCCACGCACGTACACCTTTTTCATTCCACAGCTATAAGAGTTCTTCATCTAATGGCCTTAGGTACACATCAATGTCGTTGTCGGGTTGCTTAGGAACTTGGAAGAGCATTGGCATCATAATGAACTTCCGCTTCATGCACAACCAAGGAGGAAGGTTATACTTACATAGAGTCACAGGCCAGGTGCTATGGTTGTTGCTCTGCTCCCCAAAAGGATTAATGCCATATGCGCTTTGACCAAACAATACGTTCCTTGTGTCACCTGCAAAGTCCTCCTAGTACTTTCTCTCGATTTTTCTCCACTGTGACCCATTAGTGGGTACTCTCAACTTCCCGTCTTTCTAACGGTCTTCTCAGTGCCATCACATCAACTTAGCATGCTCTTTGTTTTGGAACAAATGTTTCAACCGTGGTATTATAGGAGCATACGAGATCACCTTGGCAGGAATCTTCTTCCTGGGGCGCTCGCCCTCGACATCACCAGGGTCATCGCGGCTGATCTTATAGTGCAATGCACCGCATACCGGGCATGCATTCAAATACTTGCACTCACCGCGGTAGAGGATGCATTCATTAGGGCATGCATGTACCTTCTGCACCTCTAATCCTAGAAGGCAGACAACACCTCTAATCTGTTGTCCTTTGGAAGCATCTTCTTTAACATTATCACCAAGTTTCCAAATCCCTTGTCAGATACACCAGTCTCTGCCTTCCATTGCAGCAATTCCAATGTGGTGCCCAACATTTTCTTGTGAGCTTCGCAATTCGGGTACAACAATTCCTTGTGATACTCTAACATGCGCTGCAACTTCTTCTCATTTTCACTTGCGGAGTTTCTCTTTGCATCGACAATGGCCCAACCTAGATCATCAGTGGTCTCATCTGATGCCTCTTCTTCAGCTTCTTCCCGCATTGCTGGCTCAGCTTGTTCCCCCATTGTTGTACCATCATATTCAGGGAACCCATTGCCGGTGTCAAAACCGGCGGATCTCGGGTAGGGGGTCCCGAACTGTGCGTCTAAGGTTGATGGTAACAGGAGACGGGGGACATGATGTTTACCCAGGTTCGGGCCCTCTCTATGGAGGTAATACCATACTTCCTGCTTGATTGATCTTGATGAATATGAGTATTAGAAGAGTTGATCTACCACGAGATCGTAATGGCTAAAATCCTAGAAGTCTAGCCTGCTGTGTGATTATGATTATTCCTCTATGGACTAAACCCTCCTGTTTATATAGACACCGGAGGGGCCTAGGGTTGTACAAAGTCGGTTACAGAGAAGGGAATCTTCATATCCGAACACCAAGCTTGCCCTCCACGCCAAGGAGAGTCCCATCCGGACACGGGAGAGAATCTTCTGTCTTGTATCTTCATGGCCCATCAGTCTGGCCCATGTTACATAGTCCGGACGCCCGAGGACCCCTTAATCCAGGACTCCCTCAGTAGCCCCTGAACCAGGCTTCAATGACAAGGTGTCCGGCGCACAGATTGTCTTCGGCATTGCAAGGCGGGTTCCGTCTCCGAATATTTCAACACAGTCTTCGAACACAACGAACGTGTCCGTCTCTGCAAAACAAGTACCACACATAACCGCAGAGAGTATAATATTTCACGAGTCCAATCTGCTGACAACTTTTTGTTAACATGACACCACGTTTCTGCCTGGTCATTATTTCTAACCGTTTTTTAGCCTCCCGCCCCATGTTTCGAGATGCGGTTTTATTGGCATGTCTTGTCGAAGCAAAGATCGTGTCCCCTTATTGGGGGATTCTCATCAATACGGGAGTGGGTAATCCAACCGCGCCATCTACACATCCCTTGGGAACAGGCGAGTTTTGAGGAGAGTGGGGAGGCGCTTGATATTCAATGCCTCTATAAAGAGATAAGGATTCACTCGTTTCACCCACGCCTTCTCTGTCTCTGCCTCTCCATTCTCGAGCTCCAGCGCGCAAGTTCTCATCTTTCCGCCACAAAGAAGCACCCCGACCATGACCGGATCCAGAGTGCAAGGCAACTGGATGGCCTCCTCCGTCAAGGAGATGGACATCACGAAGCTCTGGAAGGCGGGGTATCTGGCCAAGGAAATCGCCCACCGGCTTCTGGCCAAGCGGCAAATCATCCCCACCCAGGAGCCCAACGAGAGGGTGGTGTCCAGCCCCCACTTTGTCCATGGGCCGGGTTAGGGTTTCCTCTCCACCATTTCGTCCGCGGAGTCATGTTCTACTACGGGCTAGATTTTCATGATCTGGCCCCCAAATACTTTCCTGAACATCTCGGCATTTATTGTCATGTGCGAGGCCTTCCTCCGCATCCCACTGCACTTCGGATTGTGGCTAAAGATCTTCAATGTGAAGCCAACGGTGGTGGGTGGAGAGCACGCAGAGTGCGGAGGCGCCATGGTGAGCAAGATGCCCAACGTCACATGGCCCAAAGGTACCTTTGTGGAGACCGTCAAAGGTGGCAACATCAATGGTTCTACGTTACAGAGCCCCGCGAATCTACCTGGGCCGCAGCTCCAGAATTCAAGTCCGGGGCCCCAATGCGGCTCACCTCCTAGCTAGAGAAGGGCCTGGACTGGGCCTCATCGGACGTGCTGACAGCGCTGAAGATGCGTATCAAGAGCATGGTTGACAAGAACATCAAACTTTTCAACATGATCTGGGTGATGCTTTTTTGACAGATCCTTCCATGTCAAAGCCGGACTTGCCAACTGTGGGAGTTCGATCCGGCCAAGCACCAGACCCTGCAACAGTTCTTCGGCAGTACACACGAAGACATCTGGAAGGTGCTCTTCAAGTCCAACGAGACGTGGCCGAAGACGACCGAGGACCACGGGTACAACCTGACCCATCCCGCCAGTCTAGTAAGTTTTTCGTATTTCAAGGTGTATCCCAATTTGTTTTTTCAGGGCTGGAAAAGAAGGTGGAGAAGATCAAGTGTCCGCCTCCACTATCCGAAGACCCAGCAACTCCACTTCTCACGAAGATGCTGATTCCGGCGCCCTACCAGGCGCCGAAGAAGAAGGCCAAGAAAAAAGCAAAGGGGACCAGAGGTGGCTTTCGCCATAAGGGCACTTCGGACGTGACGTCTGAAGACGACGAGACCCACTCCCCTCCCGCCACCGACGATGAGGAGGAGGAAGAAAGCAACTCCCCCTGAGGGGGGAAGGAGGAAGAGGGCGGCCTCCATGCGTCTGGAGGCCGAAGCATCCAAGAAGGGAAAAGCCTCCCTTGTGGACGACACCGCGCCGGATACTAACAGCAGCTCGGAGTGGCACCCCAGGGATAAGCCCCTGGCTGAATTGTAAGTACTCGAAGGCACTAACGCACTTATATGTCCCACTCCTTTACTTTGTAGTTTTAATGTTCCGAACCATGCACCGCAGTCCGGCTCATGACAGCCCCCAGCGATCTTTATCTTCGGGTGGTTCGCTAGATCCAACGACGATGGATAGCGGGTCACTGCGGGCGGCCTCCTCTCCCAAGGCAACGGACGACGCCGAGGTACTATCCCAAAGGGACATCCCAGGCCAGGGAGAGACGTAGGAGGCCGTCGAGGTGGCGTCGGAGGGTGATACCTCGGTGGCCGGACACACAGGGGAGCAGATCCCTCTAGAGACTGGCGATGGGAGCCATATCTAAATCGGCCCCCAGCAGAATACTATTCTGGAAGCCAATATGGCTCCGGATTCACGCAAGCAGCTGCCTCCGAAAGAAGGAGGTGTGCCTATTCCGCCGGTGACCTCTGTCCAACCCGAGGCACCGGACACTCTAATGGAAGCGCCGCGAAGTGCTTCCATTGTTGAGGAAAACCGTACCCTTATGGGTATAGTGGTTGAGAGGGTTCAGTCCGTTAAGAATGGACTGACCGAAGCCTGCACCAGCCTTCTAACAGGCTTTGACGTAAGCCACACAATTATGTAGAAAGAATTTCACAGTATAGACAGTAGCCCATGAGACACCGTCCGATGTTCGAAAAGAAAAGCCGGACAAAGGATCAAACAATTTTCACAGGAGACTAACCATATGTGTCCTTGTGAATAAGCAGGCGTCGTTGCTGGCTTCAACCTCTCAAGCTGCCGAAATCTCCGGACTGAATCAGAGTCTGGAGCAGGCCGAGGAAGAGCTCAGCTGTGTAAAAAAGCAGCTGGAGGAGAAGCAAGGTATACCATGACCTTCTGTATATCAGGAAGGATAGATGATTTATGTTGACAATAGCGCCATGATATTTGTAGGAGCTGCGACAGAGGTGGAGACCCTCAAGGCCGCGCTGGCCGAAGCCCAGAGGAGAGCGGTGGAGGAAGAATCCGTCCGCAAAAAGCACGAGGCCAGGGTCGGTGAGGTCCAACAGGGGCTCCAGGACGCTGTAAAGAAATGCGAGTCCTTGGAGCGCAAGATTGCGAATCAAGAGTCCGAGCTTGCTAAGGCCCACCAAAACACGCAAGAGGCCAAGGTTGAAGCCCAGGGATCCCTCTAGGAAATCCATCAGGCCAAGAAAATCACGGCGGGTAAGGCCTTTATAATTCAAAACAAATTTGTGAAGAAAAGGTACCTCTTACTGACCCTGATTTGGAGTTCTCCAGGAGCGTTTGTGAACCTGCCGCGCAGCATTGCTGACGCTGCGGATGTCTTCCGAGCCGAAGAGGGGAGCTCAACCGAGAAGCTATTCTGGTGGCAATACCTTACGCCGGAACATCCAGTGCCCTTTGGCGATCAATTAAAACAGCTGGTTGAACTGCATAGGGTGGCCAAACTGGCCATGAAGGATTTGATAATCCGGCTATGGCCTGGTGAAGCCATACCCAGTAGCTACTTCGGGCTCGTGAAGCGGCTGGTCAATGCCTGCCCTCGGCTTGACGCCATCAAGCGGTCGGTCTGCATCGAAGGTGCACGGATGGTCTTCGCCCGTGTCAAGATACAGTGGGCGAAGATGGACCCCGTCAAGCTTGTGACCGAGGGACTGCCCACTGGCAAGGAGCACCACACGCCACAGCGGTATTTTAATGATGTCCTCCAGGGATCCCGCATTGTAGAGGGCTAGTGTGCAAAAGACATTATCTTCGAATGAATACGTTCGTATTATCTTATCTTGTATGATGAAACAAAGTCGTTACGTAATATATTGCTTGTTTACTATTTGAAATATTTCCTCATGTGCGGCCGTTTTATTAAATCTGAGAGTTGGCCAGTCATCGGCTTCAGCCCCCACGTAGATAGTACGGGGGAGTTCGGGATGGAATCTAAACACTCTTGACCCAAAGGTTTGGTCCTTGAAGGAGGTGTTTAGCGCAACGAACCATGCAATCGGACTATGTGGCTTTATCACCCTCACTTAGCCATAGGAGTTTTATAATAGAAATTTAGGCGCAGCCCCTAGTATTCGTCACATAATGCGAGAAAAAGTCGCAAAAGATTTGTAACCTCTCAAACAGCTGACCGGATCCCGGGTAGGGGGTCCCGAATTGTGCATCTAAGGTTGATGGTAATAGGAGAAGGGGGACACGATGTTTACCCAGGTTCGGGCCCTCTATGGACGTAATACCGTACTTCCTGCTTGATTGATCTTGATGAATATGAGTATTACAAGAGTTGATCTACCACGAGATCGTAATGGCTAAAGCCCTAGAAGTCTAGTCTGTATGATTATGATTATTACTCTACGGACTAAACCCTCCGGTTTATATAGACACCGGAGGGGACTAGGGTTGTACAAAAGGTCGGTTACATAGATGGCAATCTTCATATCTGAACGCCAAGCTTTCCCTCCATGCAAAGGGGAGTCCCATCCGGACACGGGAGATAATCTTTTGTCTTGTATCTTCACGGCCCATCAATCCGGCCCATGTTACATAGTCCGGACGCCCGAGGACCCCTTAATCCAGGACTCCCTCACCCATGCCCAGGATAGCTGCCGTCGTTGTCCTCTTCTTCTTCATTGTCTTCCATCATAACCCCTCTTTCTCCATGCTTGGTCCAAACATTATAATGGGGCATGAAACCGGACTGAAAGAGGTGGACGTGAATGGTTTTTGACTTAGAGTAATTCCGATCATTCGTATAGCCAGCACATGGACAAGGCATAAAACCATCCGCCCGCTTGTTTGCCTCAGCTGCTAGCAAAAAAGTATGCACGCCATTAACAAACTGGGGAGAGCAGCGGTCATCGTACATCCGTTGCCGTCTCAGCTTCATTACGCAGCACCGAAAAGACCAAATTAATACAAGTTCATACATAAATTTCATAGAACACTTATTCTCATAAAACAACAAACAAATAACTCTCTAGCTAAAGCACTTAAATGCAAAAACAAATGCGATCAAGATTGCAACTAAGGTAACAATTGATCCAATAGCATAATGATACCAAGCCTCACTATCAATGGCATATTTTCTAATCTTTCTAATCTTCAAGCGCATTTTCTCCATCTTGATCTTGTGATCATCGACGACATCGGCAACATGCAACTCCAATTCCATTTTCTCCCCCTCAATATTTTCAAGTTTCCTTTCAAATACTCGTTTTCTTTTTCAACTAAATTTGACCTCTCGACAATAGGGTCGATTGGAAATTCTAGTTCAGATATCTCGAAGATAAAAATATCTATGTTAACTTGATGGGCATAATTTGTAATAAACATGAAATGCAACAAATAGTTTTAAAAGAGAATATACCACATCCGAATCATAACCCGGACGAGGGCCGACGGGGACGGGTATCAAAACCATGGCACTATGTATAACAAAAAAACGTATGGGCCGGGTAAGATAATTATACAAGTAACTATATATATAAATCACACAAACATGCTTTTTTATATATAAAAAAGATAAGAACAAGAGGCTCACCATAAGGTGGTGCCCGCGACGGGACGGTGCAGGCGATCGATGGTTGTTAGGACGGAGACGGGAAGGCACAAAGTAAACCACACCTACACATGCAAACTAAGAGTTATTTTGACCTCAAATTAGATAAATCAAATAAGCTACCACATATAATTCCTCCCAAACTAAAAAATCCACAAAGAGCTAATCTATCAAAGAGAGCTAAAAGGACCAAGTTGTTAACCTCAGTGATCACTTGGATGGATGGGGTGCCTTCAAATCTTCCCTAATTTTGGCAAACATGGAGGTGAGCTCGAGCAAGAGGGGAAGAAAAACAGAGAGGAGGGAAAAAATAGAGCGCTTCAGCTCGGGCTGGACGAAGCACTATATATAGTGATATCATTAGTCCGGGTTTGTTAGACAAACCGGGACAAAAGATGCCATCTCTAGTCCCGGTTCATGGCATGAACCGGTACTAAAGGTGCTGGTGGGGTCCCAGCCTGACAAGAGCCTGCCACCACCTCTTTAGTACCGGTTCATGGCACATTTATTTATGCATGCAACAGTGACAACTGTGCATAAATATCATCGGACATGGGTCTCTCTAACGTCCCGACGCTTACCTGATAGACGACCTACCGTCGGCGGCTTTGGCGGTCGGAAGTGCACTTTTTGGCGTTATTCAGCTTTTCCCTATTTATGTAAATCACTAGCCCGTCCGGATGCACGGGTATAATCGATGAATCCTTTTCGAAGATGAGTGCAGACTTTTGGCTCCCGCGGACTACTGAACCGGTGCACACAAGATATTCTAAAAGTTTGTAGGTAACCTGGAATGTCCGCCATAACCTCGAAAACTTTTAAATAACCTGAAAAGTAGTATAGGTAACCTGGAATGTCCGCCATAACCTCAAAAAGTTTTATATAACCTGGAAAGTAGTATCCAGTTTCTGAATTCCAAACAGATTCAGCTACTATGAGAACAAACATCCAGAAACCATGGTTAGATAAATATCATAGATAGATGAGTACTCTAGATAGATGATAGATTGATAGCATGCATACATAGGTTCAGAAACCACACATAGTGACCTGCTGCTGCATAAATAAGTTTCAGAAACTACCTGAACACATATATGGGTTCAGATCTTTCTGTAGAAACTAATAGGGCGCACCAAATAGTCCATGCGGCCACGGTAGCTTATTCTTCACTCCCCCTGCTGCTCATGCCAGTCCGCCGCGTTACAAAGAGATGTCACCAGCCACACTAGGTGGTCAAATATTTGGCTTGACGATGCGCTCTTCAGAAAGACGACCAACATCGGACCACCGTCAAGGCTGTACCGGCATATGTCAGGGAGATGAGCATTGAAGCACGAAGTGTGACGTCGCGCTGTTAAAACGCATCCTCGCTTCAGGAACGGTAGCCTGATGCTGTCTTGATCAGAAGGTGGCATCTCCATCATCAAAAGATAGCTTTGGCCTACAAAGAGAGAGCACGATCCAAGGTCGATGTTGGGTTGCCACTGCGCGTCTTCAAACTGTTGCCCCAGTCCATCGAAGCGGAGCACCTACCAACTGATAGTTGGGTAGGGACGCACGATTTGATCTTTATGGTCGATGCCTTGCTCCAGCCGTGTCACGTTGCCGCCCGAGCGCACAAGATAAATGTTGTTTGGGTGATCACTCGTGTCTGTCACCAGGTTCCAGAATTTGAGCGGCGGTTCGTCCTGCAGGAGCGGGGCCTGTAGGAACCTTGGTGGATCTAGTGTTCCTGGCGTCTAAACCAAACGAGATCACCGTCAGTGGACTGCGAGTCATAGCAATCGTGCAACACAAACTATAGAAATATAGTTTATTGAGATGCTCTGGTTTCGTGTACGTATTGTAGGTAAAAGGATCCACACAAAGCAAGTACCGCCTGTGGTGACGGCGCAAATTCGGCCAGCAACATGGACCGCATCCTCATAGTAGTTCGGTGCCAAAACAGCTGGAGACATTATTTGCCACTTATCCGCACCAGCATTGAAACCTGTGTTGACGGCGATTGCTAGGTTGAAGACAGCAATGACGATGTAGTCCGTGTAGCCAAATCTTGTCATAGGCGGATGGGCGATGACTACCTTGAGCAGGTCCAGCCTGACATTGTTGTACATGAAACCCACCATCCCGCCAATTTGGTTCACCGGTTCGAATCCTTGGGCAGAATGGGGGGAAGGCGAACATTGTGACAACTGTACACATTGTGCAGGTGAATGTCTCCTTGTATATCGGCGAAGGCCACCCAATCGTCGTTTGCTCCCAAACATCATTACAATTTACGCAGTGAAAACAAGCGAATGAACTAGTTGCTTGCAGATGCATCCTAAAAGATGATGTTGCGGGAGAAGATTGCTGGATGGGTGCACACCTGGTGGACATAAGTCTTTTCAGGAGGAGGTTCGTACAGGATCCTCGCCGTCATGGCCGGCCAGTCGTTCGGAGTCAACACACACCTGTGTCCAGGGCCATTCTCCCAGAATAAACAGTTTTCGAGGACGGCGGGCAAGTCCAGTAGGTTGTCCACCTCCAGATTAACTCGACGCACGTCCTGGGCAAGTCTGTCGTGGGTTCCAGAAACGCAAATGCGGTCCAGCAGGTCGACGCATGCCATCGTATCCCTGAGGCCGTCGTACTGCATCGCCAGCAAGCCTTGTAGGGGTTCACATTGGGGCTCTGGCGTAGCCATGGCTTACGGACAGAGAGAGAGCGGGAGTGGAAGGGATAGCACAGCGGCTCTGGTATGGCATTGTGAGAAAGGAAGTGCAGGGGATGAGAAGTAGTGTTGCGGCGGTTCCACTGACCTAATGGATCGTGTGGAACTATTTCCGATGGCGCTTATTGAGGACAAGACGAGAAGGCGTTTTGGTTGACCATCTTTAATTTTTGTTTTAACTCTCGTATGTAGTTGTTGGTAATGTAATTTTAAGTTTGTTGACCCAATAATATGTTCGTGCAATTCAAAATATGTTCTTCAAGTAAAAAAACAATTCCAAAAAAATGTTCACATTATAAAATATTCTAACGTAAAATAGTCTAACGTAATAGTCTATTTTTTTGAAACAATAGACTAACGTAATAGAAAAAAACAATAAAATAGTCTAACGTAATAAGTACTGGAAATTAGAATATATGCTCTTGGAATGCTTGCAACTAACATGTTTATGTACATAGCGTATTTTAAGAGGCCAAGGAAGTACCAAAACAGTAATGAAAGAGGTAGCCATAAATGCATACCGCCAATATATGAAAGCAACCACTAACAAAAGTTCCCTTCTTAGATCCTTTCTTCCAGCATATATAATTTCTCTTGTACTCACGGATAGCAATCATTAGTTGGTCACCGACATGCTTTACATATGGACTCAATTTTTGAAGTCAGGGAGAAGATAGTTTTCTTAATTTGAGCTTTTGAGTTGGGGAACAGTACGTGACTCGAGATAAACGAAAGAAATGCGAGATTGAAAACAGCGATTGAAAACAGCAGGATCATTTATCTCTTTGAGTCGATCTCGAAACTCTCCCTGACCTATACATGCACATATGATTTTCTTTAGCGATCCAGTATCAAGATCATCATCCACTGATGGTAACCCATCCATCTTAGATGGAAGACCCAGGATGACCGGTATGAGACACATAATTCGTACATGTTGATCTCCAATCTTGACTGTCGACCCAATGGAGAAGCAGCTCAACCAGATAGTGTGGCAGTTCCAAATCTGTGTGTCCCAGGAAAATTCCAAGCCCCATTTCTACGATCCAGGTCCTTTGTGTCTTTGATAGTTTCTTGATTAATTGGTGAACGCCTTTTCAACTGCACCTAAAGTGGAGCTGAAACACTTTCTTCTCTTCGAGATGACAGTGTTCATCTTCAGAAGACATGATGAAGGAATTTTCAGTTGATTCTGACATGCCTGCGAGATCTGGAGGAAAGGACATGGCCAGTGTGTAAGGAGCCCCATCAGTGGCAATTTGTCATGTAAAGCACATAATGTAGAGTACATGTGCAGAGATGAAATGGAAAAGAAAGAGACAAACTAACAAACAATGAAATCATATTACTCCAATGTCAATGAATCTTGATATATTCAAAACATACTTATTTGTTACACTAGTTCCATTGTGCAAAAATAAACATTCTAGACAAAGTATGAAATAAGAAGGCCATTCTAGATCTTGTCAAAGACCCTTTCTACCGTGGATACCATGAAAAATAATTGTAGTATGCTTTCTCACTGCTGAAATAGTACTGTGCTTTCTACATGTAACTTGGGACGGAGGCCGGAGGAGTACGAAACAAGGTTGTGTAGTAGATATGATCTCTGCTTTCTAATTGTATTTTGAGTACACACAAAATGTATTTTCAAAATCAAGGGTTTGTTCTCTGCAGTCTTCAAGTGGGATAACTCTCTTGACGACATGATCAGAGTAGGTACGCGGAGCGGAACACAAAACATCCAATCTTTAGTAGTATCCAATTGCCCTAGGTTTAAAGCCAAAACGGAAAACGGTGGGAGGGCAAATCTTGGCTTATAGGTGAGAAGGGGAAAGCTTTGGCTTTGATAGGGAAGATTGGTATTGTTATACTACTTCAAATCGTGTTCGACGAAATTGAACGGAATGATTGTATAAGTACTGACTCCAATCATGCTAAATAAATATCATAATGATGCCTAGTGAGTTCATAGAACTCTAAAAATACTAAAGGCGAATTGTTGTACTTCAAATCATGTTGGATCGAATACAAATGAGGATTGTACTATACTAATTTAAAACAAGGATCAAACATTGTTGCAGATTTGACTGAAGATGAATGAAAAACATTGTTGTGGATCTGATTGAAGATGAATGAAAAACATTGTTGCGCATCTAGCTGAAGATGAATAAAAAATCTAAAACACTTGTTGCTTATCAAACACACTTGCTTCTTATCACAAATACTTGTCTCATCTCTCTCAAATATATAAAATAGAAAGAAAGTTAGAAAGGTAATACCACTTGAAAACCACACCGAAAAGGCCATCAATCAAGAAACAGAAGCCAAAAAGGGGAACGATAATCAAAAAGCTACACAGTCATCACCTTCGGGGTCGCGCCTACAGCCGGGGCAGATCAGGAGATACCAAAGGCCAGCCGGGGTGCTGGGGAGGGGCTGGTGGACGGAGCAGCCGGGGGCATTGGAGGGGGCGAGAAGGAGATGCGAAGAGACGATCCATGCAGAGGAGAGGGCGCCGCCCAATACTGGAGGAAGCCGAGGAGAGGACTGACAATGTTATTAATATATGCTGCTGAGCCCAAGATCCTCCCCAACCAAAAAAAATTGCACCCACTAGTCCATATCAAGCTCCCTCGTTTAATTCAGGTGTCCCGTTTTTCATTTGCCTCACGATTTTGACTGGGTCAATAATTTCTTCATTCCAACTATGTTCATAGAGTATTATGTACGTGCTTGAATTTTTTTTATCTACTAATGTATGTGGCTATTAGCATTAAATGTGTTCATGCTGGTTAGTTTGGTTTGGAAGAAACAGCTCCACATGTATTTATTTCGGCTTTTCAAATTTTTAAAAAGCCATATCTTCGAAACCGCGCATTGGAATTCAGATCCGTCTTCACCCAAGATCTTTGAAATTAGGCCCCGCATGGTGAAACATGGTGGAACTTGAGTACTGCATTGTGCCTACTAAAGGTAATATATCTGTTTCATTCTCAAAAAAGGCAATGTATCTTTATTATCGGATTAGAGAAAAGAGAAAAAGGAAAAACAAAGTTTCCATTCAGGAGGATCTTGGGCTTAGCAGCATATATTAATAACATTGCCAGCCCTCTCCACGGCTTCCTCCAGCATTGGGAGGCTCCCCCTCCTCTGCACGTCTCGTCTCTTCGCATCTCCTTCGCCGCCCTCTCCCCTACACCGGGCTGCTCCGTCGACCGGCCCCTCCCCAGCACCCCGGTTGGTCTGTCCCGTCTCCTTCACCGACTCCTCCTAATCTGACCCGGCTGCAGGTGCGACCCCAAAGGTGATGACTGTGCCGCTCTTGGATTATTGTTCCCCTTTTCGGCTTCTGTTTATTGAATGACGGCCTTTTTGGTGTGGTTTTAAAGCGGTAGAATCATAATCTTCGTAACTTTGTTTCTACTTTATATATTTGAGAGAGACAAGTGTTTGTGATAAGCAACAAGTGTTTTTGATAAGCAGCAAGTGTTTTTGATAAGCAACAGGTGTTTTAGATTTTTCATTCATCTTTAGACAGATGCGCAACAATGTTTTTTATTCATCTTCAGTCAGATCCATAATAATGTTTTACAATAATCTTTAGTCAGATCCTTGTATTAAAATAGTACAGTACAATCCTCCTTTTGATTGGATCCAGAAAGATTTGAATACAACAATACGCCTTTAGTATTTTTACAATTCTATGAACTCACTAGGCATAATTATGATATTTATTCAGCATTACTAGAGTTAGTACCTATACAATCAATTCTTTTGATTCCGTCGAACACAATTTGAATTGTATAACAATAACAATTTTCCCTATCAGATCCAAAGCTTTCCCCTTCCCACAAATATTTTTTTAAAGCCAAGCTTTGCCCTCCTACCGCTTTGCGTTTTGGCTTTAAACTTAAGGCGGCTGGATACCACCGAAGATTGCATGTTCTGTGTTCCGGTCCGCGTACGTACTCTGATCATGTCTTCAACAGAGGTATCCCCCTGAAGAAAATAGATAACAAACCCTTGCTTTTGAAAATACATTTTGTGTGTACTCAAAATACAATTAGAAAGCAGAGATCATATATACTACACAACCTTGTTTCGTACTCCCGTGGGCCTCCGTACCAAGTTACTTATAGAAAGCACGGTACTATTTCAACAATTAGAAAGCACAGTGCTATTGTTTTTCATGCTATCCATGGTAGAAAGGCTATTGGACAATATCTAGAATGGTCTTTGTATTTCATACTTTGCTCAGAATGTTTCTTTTTGCACAATGGAACTAGCGTAACATATGATTACATTTTTAATATATCAGGATTTATTGACATCAGAGTATTTGATTTCATTGTTGGTTAGTTTGTCTCTCTTTTCCTTTTCATCTCTGCACATGTACTCTACTTAATATGCTTTACTTGACAAATTGTCATCGATGGCCTACTTACAAACTTGCCACACTCTTTCCTCCTGATCTTGCAGACACGTCATCAACTAAACACTCCTTCAACATGTCTTTTGAAGATGAACACTGCCATCTTCAAAAGAAGAAAGTGATTCAGCTCCATTTAGGTGCAGTCCAAAAGACGTTCACCTCAACAAACTATCAGAGACACAAAGAACCTGGCGAACCAACCCATGGTTGGATGGATAGAGGGACAGTGGTATCCCTAGCCCACCCGGGTTCAAGTCCCGGTGCTCACATTATTCCTGGATTTGTTTCAGGATTTCCGGTGATGTGCTTTCAGTGTGAGGAGACGTTCCTGTCAACAACGAGGCTACTACGGTGACTTCGTAAATCTCAATATGATATGTCGGCTCAGTCTCTCAAAGGTGCTCATAGGGGTAGGGTGTGCGTGTGTGCATTCATAGGGGTGAGTGTATGCTCGTGTATATGAGCGCTTGTGTCTGTACTGATGCTCAAAAAGAAAGAGACACAAAGGACCTGGATCGTAGAAATGGAGCTTATAATTTTCTTGGGACTCCCAGATGTGGAACTGCCACACTATTTGGTTGAGCCGCTTCTGCATTGTGTCGACTATGAACGTGGGATAGTCAAGATTGGAGATCAGGATATATAGGAATTAAGCGTTTAATACCAGTCATCTTGGGTCTTCCATCTGAAATGGATGAGTTACTCTTAGTTGAGGATGATCTTGATACTAGATCGCCAAAGCAAATCATATGTGCACGTCAGGAAGAGTTTTGAGATAGACTCAAAGAGATAAAAGATCCTGCTGTTTCAAGCTTGAATTTCTTTCGTTTATCTTGAGTCACCTTCTGTGGCCCAACTCGAAAGCTCAAATTAAGAAAAGTATCTTCTCCCTGACTTCAAAGATTGAGTCCATACGGAAAGCAGGTTGGTGCCAGTACATCTGTGACCAACTAATGATTGCTATCCATGAGTATAAGAGCAATTATATACGTCAGAGGAAAAGATCTAAGAAGGGAACTTTTGTTGATGGTAGCCTGTATATATTGGCGATAATCATTTCTGCCTACCTCTTTCATTACTGTTTCAGACTTCCTTGGAAAAATATGTTATGTACATAAACATGGGTCTAATCAGCAGGCTTGGTCAACACTGTAAAGTTGGCCTAGTTGACACTTCTCACTTCACCGCTTCTTCCACGAGGTTGACGCATTACCTGCTTTGCCGGTTTCGTCATTTCCTATCCCAACAACTTTGCCGCCCTTGCAGCTATATTTTTCTTTTACCGGTCAAAAGTGCTTGACTTGAACCGAGTCAACAAATGAGAGGGGAAACGAATTGCGTCGCGGTAAAAGAAATCTCAAGATTTTCCATTGCACATAAAACTCATTCTTTTCATGTACTTGTAAATTGATTGTGCATTGCAACGGGGCATAAATACTTTAGTAAATTAATAGGATTGCGTCAAAGATAGACTTTATAATCATATATGATATATCCATGGTGTGGCAAGAGTTCAAGACCATATTTGTTAATGAAATGTATATTCGGATTTATAATGACTTGTCGCTGTACATGATAGGAGTGGAAGCATTTTTTTCCTACTATAGGGAATGGCGAGGCCCATTATACGAAGTTCCCACAAGGGCCTCTAGAAAGCCAGGGCCGACCCTGGAAGTCATCTTTCAACATTGCATAAACTAGTCAACATTTAGGTCCCTTTACGCTCTACAATGCCAATATACAGAAATTAAACATGAACACATATCAACAAATAGAAAATTTTATTAAACATGTTGTCGGTCTCACAGAAATTGTAGGCCGGTGCGTGCTGCAAGAGGGAAGGAGAATGGGTCGTGCTGATCTCTAGGGCTGGCGGAAGCATCGACGGATCGGCACGCCATTATTTAGTCATCAGGAGGCATTAGAGGGATGCCGATAGTTGTGTGGCATGGTGCTAGTAGTGGCGGTGTCATAAGGAAGGCCAGCGATGCACAACTTGTCAGTGGTTGGAGAAATGATGCAGGAGGCGAATGCGGAACATTCCATTTAGTGCACGAGCTCAATCTCACATGTTTTTGGGAAGGAGCGGGTTTCCAATGGGAGCCCCCAAATATAGCAAATAGAGGGCTTGACGGGCTTAGGTTAGGTATGATGTGTCTATCTCCTTATCATTTTAGTTTTTCGGAGTCAACAAGTTAGTGTACATTCTAACGAATTAGAATGCCTTAGTGGCAAGCATTACCCGAGATGAAAAATGACAATCGAATGGAAGTGTGAATGCTTGAAGGGACGAGATTCTCCTGTGACCGAAGGGTGAAAGCTAAAAGGATCAGAAGCTTGTCTTTCATGTTGTGGTGGTAAACGATAACGTGTTTATAATCCAAGAGTGCATTTCTTCTGCGCGGAACACTGGTTTCCTCCTTTCCAGGTTCCGTCATTTCCCTTGCCACCATCTTTGCAGCTATACTATGCTTTTGCCGGTCTAAAGTGCTTGACTTTAACCTGGTCAACAAATGAGAGGTAAAACGATTTGCTTTGCGGCAAAAGAAATCTCAAGATTTACTGTTGCACACAAAAACAATGTTTTCACGTACTAGCAAATTGACCATGCATTGCAACGGGGTCATAAATACTTTATTATATTATAATAATACGATTGCTTCGAAGATAGACTTTAATTATAGCAGGTGGGACTCGGATCCATCAACAGTGTCACAACGGCAAATAGCAGGCGGAGGAGAAGCCATGGATGTCATGTGCAGATCCCTTCTAGCCTTGCAGATCGTGCTATTACAGCAATTTAGCAACTGCTACAACAGTACAGTAGAGTGCACAAAGAAAAAGCACGCAGTGAAGGAAAATACCTCCATATCAATTTGGTTAACAGGATGTAGATAGGTAGAATTTTCTATAGCCCGGCCACAGGCATGCATTCATCGAGGGGGTTCACTACGGAACAAAATAAATACTGACGTTAGTTGTTGAGGTGTACGTTTGACATCCCTGAGAGACTAGATAATGAAAAGATGAATCGTCAAACCTGGATGAACAAAGACGCTACCAAGTGGATGAATCTGATGGCCTGTCCTCCCTTGAAGATCATGCGTCCTCCCTTGAAGGCGCCACCAGGGCCATGGACGCCTCATACAACGACGCTGACGTGTCGTATTGATGAGGTATCGTGCAGGATCTGACCACAGGATCACCTTCAGGCAAGATGAATAGGTCTTCACGGGGAAGACGGCGAATGGTGACGACGGCGGCGGCGAGCGAGCGCGAGGGTGGCAGCGGCTGCGTGCGAGTGGGAGGCCGGCGGCGGCAGTCTATCGGCCGCCGTGAGGTGAGGTGAGGCGATCTGGATGCAAGGATAGGTCGAGAGGAGGGGAAGCGTGCGGCGGCTGGGCTTTTTCATCGTGCGGGTCTGCGGGAGGTCGAACGACCAGAACTTACTCCGACCTTTGGTTTTTCCGCTTCATTATGTGGTTTTGCCGATAGAATGCAAAATACCTTCATAATCGCGAGTCATTTTTTCTTCTTGTATAAATACTGAACGTCCTGAGTCACAAGTGTGTTCCATCTACACATGTAGCTGCATTCCTTCTTCACAGGCCAACCTGACTCACCTTCGGTTTCACATACCAACGTGACCTGTAGTTGATCGCAAAAAAAAAGGACCTGTTGTTTTCAACTAGACTGACCAAAACAAACAGATAGCCCAAGTGGAGAATCCCAACCGAGTTCCAGCTACAGTGAGCTACAGGGAATTAGCCCACAATCCTTTCTTTATTAGCTCATTCACTTAATTAGCTCGCCCTAAACATGATGACTGCCACTCGTATATTCAGAGCGAGTTGGGATTAATAAATGTAAAAGGTGCATAGGTCGTTGGTTGTTACATACAAGAGGTCCTATTTTTAATTCCAACATGTTGATTTATTTTGACCCAATTATTTTTCGCGGTGTCTATGAAAGCCCAGAAAAGGCCCATCAACATACAAAGTACCTGGCTCATATTGCTTAGCGTGTGTAAACCAAACAAAAAAGACTAAACCAAACCAAGAATACCTAATCCCTTTAATAGTAGGTATAGATATAGATATAGACTGATGTTCAGTACTCCTTGCGATTCCAAGGAAAAAGAGGGTTGTTCATGGGCTGTTGCGTGCAAGGCGGCCAGCTCACTTTAAACGTTAATGATCCAAGATTTAGCTGATGCGTCCTGGGCCATGGCCTACTTGCAAACCTGGGAGGGTGATACGTCTCTGTCGTATCTATAATTTTTCATTGTTCCATGTCAATATTATTCAACTTTCATATAATTTTGGCAACTTTTTATATTATTTTTGGGACTAACATATTGATCCAGTGCCCAGTGCCAGTTCCTGTTTGTTGTATGTTTTATGTTTTGCAGAAACCCAATATCAAACGGAGTCCAAACGGGATAAAACGGACGGAGAATTATTTTGGGATATTTATGATTTTTGAAAAGTAAAATCAACGTGAGACGGTGCCCGAGGGGGCCACGAGGCAGGGGGGCGCGCCCTGGATCCTCGTGCCCCCCACCCCCATAAGGTGGTTGCTGCTCTTCTTTGGCCGCAAGAAAGCTAATTTTTGGAAAAAAAATATTGGCGAAGGTTTCAATCCAATCGGAGTTACGGATCTCCATATATATACGAAACGGTGAAAGGGCAGAATACCAGAACGCAGAAACAGAGAGACATATCCAATCTCGGAGGGGCTCTCGCCCCTCCCACGCCATGGAGGCCAAGGACTAGAGGGGAAAGCCTTCTCCCATCTAGGGAGGAGGTCAAGGAAGAATAAGACGAAGGGGCCCAATCTCCCCTTCTCTTCTGGTGGCGCCGGAACACTGTCGTGGCCATCATCATCACCGCAATCTTCACGAACAACTTCACCGCCATCATCACCAACTCATCCCCCCTCTATGTAGCGGTGTAACCTCTCTCTTACCCGCTGTAATCTCTACTTAAAGATGGTGCTCAACGCTATATATTATTTTCCAATGATGTATGGCTATCCTATGATGTTTGAGTAGATCCGTTTTGTCCTATGGGCTATTTGATGATCAAGATTGGTTTGAGTTGTATGTTTTATTATTGGTGCTCTCCTATGGTGCTCTCCGTGTCGCGCAAGCGTGAGGGATTCCCGTTGTAGGGTTTGCAATATGTTCACAATTTGCTTATGGTGGGTGGCGTGAGTGACAGAAGCACAGACCCGAGTAAGTAGGTTGTTTGCGTATAGGATAAAGGGGACTTGATGCTTTAATGCTATGGTTGGGTTTTACCTTAATGATCTTTAGTAGTTGCGGATGCTTGCTAGAGTTCAAATCATAAGTGCATATGATCCAAGTAGAGAAAGTATGTTATCTTATGCCTCTCCCTCAAATAACATTGCAATAATGATTACCGGTCTAGTTATGGATTGCCTAGGGACAAATAACTTTCTCGTGACAAAAAGCTCTTTACTAAAACTAACTTAGTTGTTTCTTCATCTAAACAGCTCCTACTTTTTATTTACGCTCTCTTTAAATTCTTGCAAGCCTATCCAAAAACACCTACAAAGTACTTCTAGTTTCATACTTGTTTTAGGTAAAGCGAACGTTAAGCGTGCGTAGAGTTGTATTGGTGGTTGATAGAACTTGAGGGAATATTTGTTCTACCTTTAGCTCCTCGTTGGGTTCGACACTCTTACTTATCGAAAGAGGTTACAATTGATCCCCTATACTTGTGGGTTATCAAGACCTTTTTTCTGGCGCCGTCGCCAGGGAGCAATAGCGTGGGGTAAAAATTCTCGTGTGTGCTTGTTTGCTTTATCACTAAGTAATTTTATTTGTTGTTCTTAGTTGTTCTCTATCTTTAGTTATGGATATGGAACATGAAATACCAAAAAAATTAGGTGTACTTGCTGCTCATGGAGATGGGGAACCTCCTAAAAACCTCGATGCTCGTTATGTGACAGATATTATGTACTACTTTGATAATCCAGACAAAACCCCATTCAATCTAGTTATGGGAGACACGTTGGATCAACGTGAATATTTTAGGGATTATCGCGTGACTCAAAAAAGGAAACTATTATGGGATCAAATTTATATGTTGAAGTGGTATCCTCGGCAAGTATGCATGAGTTATGATTATACTTGTTAATCTAGGATGAAGGCTCCACACCTTCCCTTTTCATGCAAATTTAATGATAATAAAACCTTGGCTTCTGATGCTAATGGTATATATGATTACTATGATGTGGAACAAATAGAAGAATTTGTTGCTTTTATGGGTACTTATGAAATTGAATCTATGTTCAAAGAGTTTGAAAATCTTTATGATGATGTTTATAGACGTGAAAATTTAGCTATCCTTAAATATTGCTATGCCAAATATGAATTCAACTCCGATATTGATGCATTTATTGAGAAAGTCTCCGCTGTCCAAGAAGAGCCTAATATTTTGCAGCAGTCTATGGAAGAAATTAATGAAACTGTGAGCTCATTGGATGAAAAAGATGATGAGGAGAGCGAAGAACAAAAGGAGGAAGAGCGGATTAGCTACCCGTGCCCACCTTCTAATGAGAGTAACTCTTCAACTCATACATTGTATAATTTCCCTTCGTGCTTACCGAAGGATGATTGCTATGATGATTGTTATGATCCCGTTGATTCTCTTGAAATATCCCTTTTTGATGATGCTTGCTATGCTTGTGGCCAAGATGCCAATATGAATTATGCTTATGGAGATGAACTTGCGATAGTTCCTTATGTTAAACATGAAATTGTTGCTATTGCACCCACGCATGATAGTCCCATTATCTTTTTGAATTCTCCAAACTACACTATATCGGAGAAGTTTGCTTTTATTAAGTATTATATTGATGGGTTGCCTTTTACCGTTGCACATGATGATTTTGATGGATATAATGTGCATGTGCTTGCTTCTCCTACTTGCAATTATTATGAGAGAGGAACTATATCTCCACCTCTCTATGTTTCCAACACGATAAAATTGCAAGAAACTGTTTATACTATGCATTGGCCATTACTTTGTGTCCATGAATTGTTCTTTTATGTCATGCCATTGCGTAGGAAGAGAGTTAGACTTCGTTGTTGCATGATATATGTTACTTTGTGCTCACTACTAAATCACAAATCATTGTTAATTAAAATTGGCTTTAATATACCCTGGGATCTGGGTGGATTCACTAGTTGAGCACTATATGCCTAGCTTAATGACTTTAAAGAAAGCGCTGCCAGGGAGACAATCCGTAAGTTTTAGAGAGTCATTTATTTCTTTTGAGTGCTTTTATATAGTTTAAAAAATAAATAGGGGAACCCAAAACTTTTCAAAAAGAAAAGCGAAAGTGAGAAAGACGAGCATTGTTGAAGTGGGAGCTAGCCTTGAACTTTGTTCGTGCTCACAGAAACTTTGTGAATCTTGATTACAGAAACTTTTCAAAGAAAATAATTATCCCATTGTACAATTCCATTGTATTATAAAAATAATGTGCCAAGGTTTGCCTTTAGGATGTTTACAATGCTTGTTGGTTTGTGTGGTGCAGGACAGAAACTTTGGCTGTAGTGCGTGATTTTTAGTTTTTTACTGCAACGTCAAATGGTTCTGATTCTTTTTTCACTGTATTTCTATACAAATTGTTTATTTTTCCTAATTTTGGCAGAATTGTTCAAGTACCAGAAGTATGGTGAATGTTCAGATTATTACAGATTGTTCTGTTTTAGACAGATTCTGTTTTTGATGCATAGTTTGCTTGTTTTGATGAAACTATCGATTTATATCAGTGGATTAAGCCATGAAAAAGTTATATTACAGTAGCTACAATGCCAAAACAAAAGATGAATTGGTTTGCAACAGTACTTAGAGTAGTGATTTGCTTTATTATACTAACAGATCTTGCCGAGTTTTCTGTTGAAGTTTTGTGTGGATGAAGTGTTCGGTGATCGAGAAGGTCTCGATGTGAGAAGAAGGAAGAGAGGCAAGAGCTCAAGATTGGGGATGCCTGAGGCACCCCAAGTAAATATTCAAGGAGACTCAAGCATCTAAGCTTGGGGATGCCCCGGAAGGCATCCCCTCTTTCTTCAACAAGTATCAATATGTTTTCGGATTCGTTTCGTTCATGCGATATGTGCAAATCTTGGAGCGTCTTTTGCATTTAGGTTTCACTTTTCTTTTATGCACCATGCTGGTGTGAGATAGTCCTTGGTCGACTTATAGAATGCTCTTTGCACTTCACTTATATCTTTTGAGTATGGCTTTATAGAATGCTTCATGTGCTTCACTTATATCATTTGAAGTTTGGACTGCCTGTTTCTCTTCACTTAGACAACCGCCATTTGTAGAATGCTCTTTTGCTTCAATTATATTTGTTAGAGCATGGGCATATCTTTTATAGAAAGAATTAAACTCTCTTGCTTCACTTATATTTATTTAGAGAGATGACAGGAACTGGTCATTCACATGGTTAGTCGTAAAATCCTACATAAAACTTGAAGATCACTGAATATGATATGTTTGATTCCTTGAAATAGTTTTGCGATATAAAGATGGTGATATTAGATTCATGCTAGTGGGTAGGTGTGGATTAGTAGAAATACTTGTGTTGAGGTTTGTGATTCCCATAGCATGCACGTATGGTGAACCGTTATGTGATGAAGTCGGAGCATGATTTATTTATTTATTGTCTTCCTTGTGAGTGGCGGTCGGGGACGAGCGATGTTCTTTTCCTACCAATCTATCCCCCTAGGAGCATGTGCATAGTACTTTGTTTCGATGACTAATAGATTTTTGCAATAAGTATGTGAGTTCTTTATGACTAATATTGACTCCATCGATTATACGCACTCTCACCCTTCCATCATTGCTAGCCTCTTCGGTACCATGCATTGCCCTTTCTCACCTCGAGAATTGGTGCAAACTTCGCCGCACTACAAGAAATATGTCAACTTATGACCTTCTCTTAGTGACCCCAGCTGAATTGGTCGTAAATTCGCGGCCATTTCACTTGGAAGGGCTCAAACCCTAAAATTTCTTACACCAAATGGTCACAAAGAAGACAAGAGGCGCCAATGACCTTATTTCTACATGGTTACAACTGAGGGAGTCCTGGATTAGGGGGTATCCAGACAGCCGGACTATATCCTTTGCCTGGACTGTTGGACTATGAAGATATAAGATTGAAGACTTCGTCCCGTGTCCGTATGGGACTCTCCTTGGCGTGGAAGGCAAGCTTGGCGATACGGATACGTAGATCTCCTCCCTTGTAACCGACTCTGTGTAACCCTAGCCCCCTCCGGTGTCTATATAAACCAGAGGGTTTAGTCCGTAGTACCAACAACAATCATACCATAGGCTAGCTCTTAGGGTTTAGCCTCTACGATCTCGTGGTGGATCAACTATTGTACTACTCATATCATCAAGATCAATCAAGCAGGAAGTAGGGTATTACCTCCACCGAGAGGGCCCGAACTTGGGTAAACATTGTGTCCCTCGCCTCCTGTTACCATCTGCCTTAGACGCACAGTTCGGGACCCCCTACCCGAGATCCACCGGTTTTGACACCGACATTGGTGCTTTCATTGAGAGTTCCACTGTGCCATCACCGTAAGAAAGGATGCCTCGTCTCGTTGTCAAGGACGGCGTTACCGCTAGGAGAGCCCTGGCTGTCGGCCAAACTCTCTGGCTAGGCGGCTTCATCATGACCGCCCGTTCGGCTGCTGCACCGACGATGACTTCTCGGGTCGTCAAAAACAGCATCCACGCACTACTAGGAAAAGGGCTAAAGATGAAATTGACACTAATGTCGCACCAGGGAAGTGGTGCACCACTACTATTTACTAATGGCGCACCACGTGAAGATACGCCATTAGTGTGTAAGACACTAATGACGCCATTAGTGTGTAAGACACTAATGGCGCACCAGGCACAAGGTGCGCCACTAGTAACAAAATGTTTTTTTTCATTTTTTCAATCATACTAATGGCGCATCTGGGCAAAGTGCGCCATTAGTAGTTAGTACTACTAATGGCGCACCAACCGTTGAGTGCGCCACTACTGTATTCTTTTTTTTACTTTTTTGCAAAACTATTAATGGCGCACCGTCGCATAGTGCGCCATTACTAGTTCAAACTAGTAATGGCGCGCACTGTGCCACGGTGCGCCATTAGTATAAATATTATTTTTAATACTTTTTTGCAAAACTACTAATGGCGCATGTATGTGTGGTGCACCCTCCCCCGCTCCACCGTCGCCGACGAGCACCCCCGGCACCCGCCCCCGCTCCACTGCCGCCGATGAGCACCCCCCGCACCCTCCCCCGCTCCACCGCCGCCGACGAGCCACCGCATATATGTTACTCCCAAAAGCATATAAAGTTTGTCAAATTTTGAGCTATGGATATTTAGTTATGATTTAAACAAGTTTGAACATATTTAAACACAAATAAATATCAAACAACATTTTAAATGTTGTTAACATGGCAACAAACTGCATATTATTTTTATACATGAAATTCTGAGCATCTAGCATATGTGACTTGTTATATTTGGATGCATGCATAAAAAGATATGTGCAAAGAAAAAATGCATAAAAACAAAAATTGGGGAGCGTGGGAATCGAACCCAAAACCTCCCAGTGTGTGTGCTGCGTGCTGACCAGTCAGGCTAGTGTGTGTGTTCTGTTTCGGATACGGTTAGGTGGAATATAACATGAATGCTCGATCTGTAATAAAAAATTTGTACTAATGGCGCACCTGGGGGTGGTGCGCCATTGCTGTCGTCGTACTTATGGCGCACCAGGGGGAGGTGCGCCATTGCTAACCCTCCCCCCACTCCACCTGTTCCCCTCTGGCCTCTCTCCCTCCCTCGCCAGCTCCCCCACTCGACCTAACCTCGCCGCAGCCGCCCACGCGCCCCCGCTGCCTCCCTCTCCCCTTTGCCGCCCCCCCCCCCCCCGAGCGCCGCCTCCCTCGCCTCGGAGCCGCCCCGCCCCGAGTTCCATCAGGAGAGGAGGCCCCACGTCTACCAGGAGAGGAGGCCCGCGACCTCCCCGCCGTCTATCCCCGCCTCCCCCAAGCTCGCCGTCTCCGCCCTCTGTCGTCTCCGCTCCGGCCACCACCTCATCGTGGTCAGGTAACCCTCCTCCCTCTGCCTCTCTTCCTCCTCTCCTCCCTCCCGGCCATGCCCTCTTCTTCTCTCTTTTGCTAGGTTTAGGTCAAATCCCTCTCGAATTTAGGTCAAATTAGGTTCAAAAAATTGTGGAAATAGTGCCTAGAAAACATGAATAATTAGTACTCCATGTGCATTGGAGTACTTGGTACCTGCAAGATTTGGACACACTGAAAAAATGCACTGGACACACTGAAGAAAAATTTTGTGTCCAGTAAGATTAGAGAAAATTTTGTGCTAATGGTGTGATGGTAGAACGAGCAATTTGTGTTAGTTCGTTGCCATGTCATGATAGGACATTCAGTTGTTTCTGTTGTTCACAATGCTCTGAATTTGTGTGCCAAAGAGAGTTTCCTCTGAATTTGTTGTTCACAATGCTCTAATGGTTTGGCAGTGAATGGTGGTGCAATGGTGGCCTCTGTTTCAAATATTTCAGCAATTACTTGACCATAAATAAAAAAGAAGATTTGGGGATGGTAACTCCTGTGTGGTTTCTATTAAATTTAAAATAGTGAGGGTGTCATTTTCATCCATTCATCTCTTTCTCTAGCTTATCTAAAAGTTATGTTTACAATATTGCTGCATTTTCTAGAACAGCCACCACACTATAATATTTCATAAGATGATGATATAGTTAAGAATATTACTTAAGGTATGCTTCTGAATATTGTTGTCCACAATGTCTTCTCGCCAAACGCTTATCCATTTAGGAGCCATGGTCATAAGCAGTCTGCTTGAGGGTGGTCTTCCACAACATATGGAATTTATCCATCTAATGTAGTCAATAGATGTTGTCAAGTGATTGTGTCATGGTTTTGGTTCTGTTTTTAAAAAGTAAAGCCAGTTGTTCAAGCTTCAAGAAAATATTTTCTCAGAATATTACTGCTAATCCCAAGCATGTTAATCATGTAACTTGAGAAAATTATTGGAGTAGATCAAATTCAGCCATTATAATGTTTGATGCCCGCATCAACACTTCTCTGTACTGCATGCGGTTGTTATAGTTGAGGGTCAAAAGTAGAGGTTAGCTTTAACATGATTCGCTAGTTCTTTCATCACTTGTGTGGTGATTGTCTTGGTCCTTTTCATTTTTGTCATGGCATTCTTGAGGTGCTGATGTGTCTGAGGGCATGAACCATGATCAGGTTGAGTTCAGATTTCATTAGATTAGATGGATTATCAGAACTTGACGTGGTTTTCCACTTAGCTATCTGAATTGAGAAAAAACATAGCTTTTGCTGTCTCTGAGGCAAAACTTGCTACTCCAAATACAACTAATACTACTACTAGACAAGATACTACTCCATATACTACTAATACTACTATTGTATTTCATTTCAAAGTTCAAAATGCTGGTACTGAGATTTTCATTTCCAATGAGTGATGTTTTTCCTAGCTGTAGAAAAAACATAGCAACTTCTCTGATGTTATAAAGTTGTTCTTATATGGGTGAAACTTCACTTGTTTTTAGGCTAGTGTAGGGTGTTGCTTCTTCTGTATGGGCCAACTATGTCACAAATAAATTGTTCCTTCTTCTGTATTTGACAAGTAATGACTTGCAAAGATGATGATCATCTTGCTAGTTTGCTGGGTTTTGTCCCCGAGAGGCCCTTGAGTTTGCCGGAATGTCGATTAACTTCCGTTCCAGCAAATTCGGGTACTCCATATGTCCTATTTTCAGCAAAGGTCATGCTGAAATTTTCCGTGAATTTTGGCATGACTTTGCTAAAAATAGGACATATGGGGTACTTGCGACTAATGTTGATTATCTTCTGCTCAAAATTTATGCTGCTATAATGTTGTAAGGGTACTAATTGGTCTCTTCTGCAGCTTATCAGAGATGGGGGGAAGCAGCCACCGCCGCTCTGCCTCACCGGAGTACGAGTTGGATGCTTTCGAGTTCTTCACTATCATACTTTCTTCTTCAGTATCAGCCACGAGGCAGGTATATAAAACGAGAGATCTCCCCTTCACCCATCTCATTATGATAACTCTGTTGTTTGCTACATCACTCCTTGTCCCAAATTGCAGAGGCTGCCTGATGCTTTTATGAAGATGCTGGGTGAAGATCCGCCAGATAATGTGAAGCTCTGACAGGCCGGCAGCGGGGTTCGCAAGCTGTAGGACGTGGAGTTGGTGATCGAGGAGGGCCACATGTACCTGTGCCGTGGCTAGGAGAAGTTCTACAGTGCCTACGACCTGCGGACCGGGTACTTTCTTCTCTTGAGGTATGACGATGACGCCACAATGCTCATCGTGAAGGTTTTCAACAAGACTATGTGTCGCATGCGCTACGCTGAAGACAAAGATGCCAGTGTGTTCTGCCTCTTCTTATTCCTCCATATTTGGCTTTGTCTCACATCGATTGTTAACGGTCATTGTTGCATTTGGACAGGCAATGGGAGCAGCAGCAGCGACACTGGCTACAGCCAAAGCAGCAGCGATTATGGCTGTAGCAAAAGCAACAGCGATTCTGGCCTTAGCGAAAGCAGCAGCGATTCTGGCAGCAGCGAAGACAACAAGAAGGATGATCCAGACTGGAGTGGGGGAGAAGAGGAGCAGAGTGGGGATGAGGAGCTGCAGGATGACGATGGGCATCAGGCTGAGGATGACCTAGCGCTAGTGGTGTCTGACCAAGGGCAAGAGATGGTGGTGGCGGACCAGGTGCAAGAGATGGTGGTGGCTGACCATGGGCAAGAGATGGTGGTGGCTGACCATGGGCAAGAGTGTTGGAAATATGCCCTAGAGGCAATAATAAAAGGATTATTATTATATTGCCTTGTTCATGATAATTGTCTTTTATTCATGCTATAATTGTGTTATCCGGAAATCGTAATACATGTGTGAATACATAGACACCAACATGTCCCTAGTAAGCCTCTAGTTGACTAGCTCGTTGATCAATAGATAGTCATGGTTTCCTGACTATGGACATTGGATGTCATTGATAACGAGATCACATCATTAGAAGAATGATGTGATGGACAAGACCCAATCCTAAACATACCACAAGATCGTATAGTTCGTTTGCTAGAGTTTTTCCAATGTCAAGTATCTTTTCCTTAGACCATGAGATCGTGTAACTCCCGCATACCGTAGGAGTGCTTTGGGTGTACCAAACGTCACAACGTAACTGGGTGACTATAAAGGTATACTACGGGTATCTCCGAAAGTGTCTGTTGGGTTGACACGGATCAAGACTAGGATTTGTCACTCCGTAAGACGGAGAGGTATCTCTGGGCCCACTCGGTAATGCATCATCATAATGAGCTCAAAGTGACCAAGTGTCCGGTCACGGGATCATGCATTATGGTACGAGTAAAGTGACTTGCCGGTAACGAGATTGAACGAGGTATTGGGATACCGACGATCGAATCTCGGGCAAGTAACGTACCGATTGACAAAGGGAATTGTATACGGGGTTGCTTGAATCCTCGACATCGTGGTTCATCCGATGAGATCATCGAGGAGCATGTGGGAGCCAACATGGGTATACAGGTCCCGATGTTAGTTATTGACCAGAGAGCCGTCTCGGTCATGTCTACATGTCTCCCGAACCCGTAGGGTCTACACACTTAAGGTTCGGTGACGCTAGGGTTGTAGAGATATGAATATGCAGTAACCCGAAAGTTGTTCGGAGTCCCGGATGAGATCCCGGACGTCACGAGGAGTTTCGGAATGGTCTGGAGGTGAAGAATTATATATAGGAAGTGCAGTTTCGGTCATCGGGAGAGTTTCGGGGGTCACCGGTATTGTACCGGGACCACCAGAAGGGTCCCGGGGGTCCACCGGGTGGGGCCACCCATCCCGGAGGGCCCCATGGGCTGAAGTGGGGAGGGGAACCAGCCCATAGTGGGCTGGTGCGCCCCCTTTGGCCCACCCCATGCGCCTAGGGTTGGGAACCCTAGGGTGGGGGGGTGCCCCACCTGGCTTGGGGGGCACTCCACCCCTTGGCCGCCGCCCCCTAGGAGATCCCATCTCCTAGGGCCGGCACCCCCCCTAGGGGAGCCTTTATAAAGGGGGGGAGGGAGGGGCAGCCGCACCCTTGACTCTTGGCGCCTCCCTCTCCCCTGCTACACCTCTCCCTCTCGCAGTAGAACGGCGAAGCCCTGTTGCGGTGACTCCTGCATCCACCACCACGCCGTCGTGCTGCTGGATCTTCATCAACCTCTCCTTCCCCCTTGCTGGATCAAGAAGGAGGAGACGTCACGCTGACCGTACGTGTGTTGAACGCGGAGGTGCCGTCCGTTCGGTGCTAGGATCTCCGGTGATTTGGATCACGTCGAGTACGACTTCCTCATCCCCGTTCTTTGAACGCTTCCGCGCGTGATCTACAAAGGTATGTAAATGCAATCCGATCACTCGTTGCTAGATGAACTCATAGATGGATCTTGGTGAAACCGTAGGAAAATTTTTGTTTTCTGCAATGTTCCCCAACAGTGGCATCATGAGCTAGGTCTATGCGTAGTTCTTTTTGCACGAGTAGAACAAAATTTGTTGTGGGCGTAGATGTTGTCAACTTTCTTGCCGCTACTAGTCTTATTTTGCTTCAGCGGTATTGTGGGATGAAGCGGCCCGGATCAACCTTACACGTACGCTTATGTGAGACCGGTTCCACCGACTGACATGCACCAGTTGCATAAGGTGGCTGGCGGGTGTCTTTCTCTCCCACTTTAGTTGGAGCGGATTCGATGAAAAGGGTCCTTATGAAGGGTAAATAGAAGTTGACAAATCACGTTGTGGCTTTCACGTAGGTAAGAAAACATTCTTGCTAGAACCCTATTGCAGCCACGTAAAATCTTGCAACAACAATTAGAGGACGTCTAACTTGTTTTTGCAGCAAGTGTTTTGTGATGTGATATGGCCAAAGTTGTGATGAATGATGAATGATATATATGTGATGTATGAGACGTTCATGCTATTGTAATAGGAATCACAACTTGCATGTCGATGAGTATGAGAACCGGCAGGAGCCATAGGAGTTGTCTTTATTTTTTGTATGACTTGCGTGTCATTGAGAAACGCCATGTAAATTACTTTACTTTATTGCTAAACGTGTTAGCCATAGTAGTAGAAGTAATAGTTGGCGAGCAACTTCATGGAGACACGATGATGGAGATCATGGTGTCATGCCGGTGACAAGATGATCATGGAGCCCCAAGATGGAGATCAAAGGAGCTATGTGATATTGGCCATATCATGTCACTATTATTATTTGATTGCATGTGATGTTTATCATGTTTTTGCATCTTGTTTACTTAGAACGACGGTAGTAAATAAGATGATCCCTCATAATAATTTCAATAAAGTGTTCCCCCTAATTGTGCACCGTTGCGACAGTTCGTTGTTTCACTGGTAGAAAAAGGGCCTATAGTCCCGGTTCGTAAGGGCCTTTAGTCCTGGTTCCTGAACCAGGACTAAAGTGTCGGTACTAATGCCCCGACCCTTTAGTCCCGGTTCAATCCAGAACCGGGACTAATGGGCCTCCACGTGGGCAGTGCGCAGAGCCCAGTCAGGAGACCCTTTGGTCCCGGTTGGTGGCACCAACCGGGACCAATAGGCATCCACGCGTCAGCATTTCTGTGGCTGGGGTTTTTGTTTTTTTTTTTGAAAGTTGGGCGGGGGGGGGGGGGGGGGGGGGGGGGTTGGGGGTTTTGGGGGGTTAATTTAGGTGTTTCATATATTGTGTTAGCTAGCTACAATTAATAGAGAGAAGTGTCCTCTCTTATGTCTGTGCTTGGTCGACGCTACGTACTATACATACGTATAGAGAAGACTAGACACGCTGACTAGCTAGTAAGCAAACGAAGGAAACAGAAGATCGTCATGAACATATATGCATACAGAGAGAAGTGATATCGACCACCTCTCCTTCTCCGAGAGATTGGTCGAACAACAAGTTCTCGTATATCTATCTGACACTACCGGCTACATATATACAATAATTATCTCTTACAAATATAATCATACGGACTCAGGGTCCACATAGAATTCTCCGTCTTCAGGGATCACGTGGTCAAGAAAGAATGCCGCCAATTCCTCTTGAATTGCTCGCATGCGAGCTGGTGCTAGGAGTTCATCCCGCTTCCGAAACATCTAATTTGAAGAAGGGGGTCAATACATATATATATATGAATGAATGAAACTCAACACAAATGATGGTAATAAAATAAAATTGTGAATGTTGTTATTTACGTACTTCATATTGTTCGTTAGAGTACCCGCCCCGCTCACAGGTCGTGTGGCGGATGGACTCGCAGATGTAGTATCCACAGAAATCATTCCCTTGTTCCTGCCACAACCACTTTACAAGAAATAGAGGTCAATCAAACTGATAAGCAAGAATGCTAAATGGTATTGATGAAACTAGCACTTGAATCACTAGGAGATGCGCGGAACATGCTACTATAGTACTTACTTTCGGGTGTCTAAATTCCAGCTCCTTCGGCAGTCCCGGAACTGTTTTGGTGAATTTTCTCCAAACCCTGCCGGACAAAGAAAACAATTACTTGATATCAGGAAATGAACAAAGTTGCTGATATGGTGGATAATGATCGATTTAACTTACTTCTGGAGTATTTGAGTCATGTCTGCATAGTCCTGGGGATCTTTTCGTTTTGAGTCTAAGAGGGTTACTAGTCCCTGCTCAAGCTTAATCTCTAGGAGAATATAGTGGAAACTGCACACGCATGCATAACTCATGAATTACATTACTATAACCTTGACTAATATATAAGGGAAACCGAATACGCACAAGACAGTAACACTCACCTGAAGTTGTAAGGAAAGAGTATTATATCTTTGTTTTGATTTATTACGAATGATCGTAGCAAGTTGGCCTCGGTAGCTGCGGCATGAAGTTTAACCTGAGTTGCATCTATGAGATATGTGTTAATGAACCCAATATCACCGACTTGTCTTTTCTTCAATTTGGCGATCTTCAATCTGCATAATATAGTGAGGATGATTATAAAAATACACGCAATGAAAGAGCTAAGCTATATAGAGAAACTTAATGACAGAAGTAGTACTACTTACAGACAGTAGCAGGCGACCGTTGTTTTATCGAGGGCCAATTGATTGAAAAACTGATAGAACTCCTCAAATGGAACAGGCAACAGATCAATTCCAACGAGGTCATGCTCCTTTTTAACTTTCACATACAAAGTACTCCTCCCCCAGAGTCTCTGCAGATTTTCAAGTACCAATCATGCAATCTTCTCATCATCGTTGATAGAGATCTTTCATCTTTGACGAGAGGCTTCCCGTACTCGTATCTTTGTATCTGCATGTCCATGGGTTCATAATGTACTTCGGCGGGCAGGTAATCTGCAAGATTGCTATAACCGGGCACCATCCTCGGATCATTAGCGACGTTGTGGCTAGGCACCTTGAGCGGGGGGCACGATTGCTTCACTTGTTCGCCGAGCTGGGCAATTTGTTTCCCAGCTCATTGTTCTTTCAGCCTTTGATCACTGACAGTACTTCCCGACCGCTCCGCTTCGGTAAATTCCTTTCCAATAATGCGGTCATAGTTTCCTTTCGGCGGATCAGACTTCGGTGGTTTTGTCAGGGCAGCCAGAGTGCGCTTCACTTTCACCCGATCTACCTTCTCCTCTGGAGGTGGATGTTTCTTTGCTTTCACCCCTTCAAAGAAGTTCCTCACTTCTTCTCGCGCGATCTCGGCGTTCTCCTCCAGGGTCCTCTCATATGGTAACTTCTCTGGAGTCTTCAGAGAAGGACCGAATTTGTATGTCCTCCGGCCTCTGGTTGTACTGCTAGACGCCGACCGAGCAGACAGAGCGGTTATCTTCTTTACTTGCTTAAGAGGCGGAGGAGAAGGACTACGATGCGCCGGAGCAGCTGGAGCGGCGGCAGGTCTCTTCCGCCCTTGCTGACGAGGCGGAGAAGGAGGAGGCTGGCTGCTCGGGCGCGTCGGCGCAGGCGGAGAAGGAGGCGGGCTACGAGGTAGCCACCTGACCACTTAGGCCGGGCTACGAGGTAGCCACCTGACCCCGTGCGATGGTGAAGCTTCTTCTTCGCAGCATTTTGCTTGTTTGTCGCCGACATCTTCTGACTCTTTTCCGATGTCTTGTGGGCCACAAATGCGGGCCAGTGATCTCTGATCTTCTCATATCTGCCCTTGAATTCTGGTGTCTCATTATTTTCGACAAACTTATTCAGCTCTCCTTGAATTCTATTTTTTCTTCTTCTCCTCTATTCCTTTCTTCTTCTCCTCTTCCTTTTCTTCCTCTCCTCGTCTTCTCCTTCTTCTTCTCCTTCTTTCTCTACTTATTTTCCTTTTCCTTATTTTACTTTTTCCTCTCCACTAACATAAAATGCACTAAAATAAAATGCAACAAACATAAAATGCACTAAAGAGGCTCAACTAACCTAAAATCAATGATAAAATGCACTAACCTAAAATCGATATCTACTAACAACTTAAAAAAATTAATACATATATGAAAAAAAACATCATCATATCATCAACAGAAAAAAAAACATCATCATATCATCAATAGAAAAAAAAACATCATCATATCATCAACAGAAAAAAACATCATCATATCATCAACATCATCATATCATCAACCTAAAGGGCGCCGGCGCGGGGCGACGACGGGGAGGGGCGGCGACGGGGAGGGGCGACGGCGGCGGGCTCGGGGCGGCGACGGGGCGGGGCGACGGCGGCGGGCGCGGGGCGACGACGGGCTCGGGGCGGCGACGACGACGACGAACGGCCTGGGGGCGTCGGGGTGAATGGGAGCGGTTGGCCAAAATTTCACAAGTGGTGTCTTATATAGCCAGAGCAATAGTCCCGGTTCGTTCTACGACCCGGGACTAATGCTCCCTTTAGTCCCGGTTGGTGCGACGAACCGGGACCAATGGCATTGTGCTGCATCGCTAGCTGAAGTTTAGTCCCACATCGCTAGCTGAAGGGCGCCGGCACTTGTTTATAAGCGCTATTGTGCCTCCCCATTCGACCTCCTCTCTAATGCAGGCTTTAGGGCCTAAACTTGTTACTGCTTGTGGGCCTATTGGGCCTCTGCGGGCCTGAATCCTGGCCCATGTAGGGTTTCTAGTCGTATTCAGGCCGTGGAGGCCCAGTAGGTGGCATTTTTTTGGTTTTTTCTTTTTTATTTCTACATTTTTTTGGTTTTTTATTTTTTTATTTCTACTTAAAACTAAATACTTATAGTTTTTTAGTGATTTCTTTTTGCTTTTAGGCCACAAAAATTATAAACTTTCTGTTAGTGCCATTAGTTTTAAAATTTTGAATAGTTTAAATTTGAATTTTTAAAAATTTGTGTGAATCACTAGTTTATGAATAACTTTACTATAAAAATAGAATTTTTTTTCTTCTTTGCTATTTATTTTTTATTTATACTTACAATTAAATACTTATAGTTTGATTTTAGGTCACAAAAATTATATTCTTTTTGCTATTGAAGAATATTATAGTTTTATTTTTGTTGATCATAACATAATATTTTAATTGATTGTTTTTATTTTCATAAAAGTTTTGTAGTTCATTCTGTTTGCTATTAATTCATTATTTGAGCTAAATGACTCTGAAATTAGAAAGCATTTCAAAATGAACTCTGAAAAGGTTGAAAGTTGGCATGGTATCATTATTTGACTAAAGGGAAGCCTTTGGTCCCGGTTCAAGCCACCACCCGGGACCAATGGTGGTGGGCCAGGAGCGAGGCCCATTGGTCCCGGTTCGTCCCACCAACCGAGACCAAAGGTCCAGACGAACCGGGACCAATGGCCCACGTGGCCCGGCCGGCCCCCTGGGCTCACGAACCGGGACCAATGCCCACATTGGTCCCGGTTCTAGACTGAACCGGGACTAATGGGCTGAGCCGGCCTGGACCATAGCCCTATTTTCTACTAGTGTTTCGAAGCACCACGTGATGATCGGGTGTGATAGATTCCAACGTTCACATACAACGGGTGTAAGACATATTTACACATGCAAACACTTAGGTTGACTTGACGAGCCTAGAATGTACAGACATGGCCTCGGAACACAGAAGACCGAAAGGTCGAGCATGAGTCGTATAGAAGATACGATCAACATGAAGATGTTCACCGATGTTGACTAGTCCGTCTCACGTGATGATCGGACACGGCCTAGTTAACTCGGATCATGTTATACTTAGATGACTGGAGGGATGTCTATCTAAGTGGGAGTTCATTGAATAATTTGATTAGATGAACTTAATTATCATGAACTTAGTCTAAAATCTTTACAACATGTATTGTAGATCAAATGGCCAACTTTGTCCTCAACTTCAACGCGTTCCTAGAGAAAACCAAGCTGAAAGACGATGGCAGCAACTATACGGACTGGGTCCGGAACCTGAGGATCATCCTCATAGCTGCCAAGAAAGATTATGTCCTACAAGCACCGCTAGGTGAAGCACCTGCTCTCCCCGTAGAACAAGACGTTATGAACGCTTGGCAGACACGTACCGATGATTACTCCCTCGTTCAGTGCGGCATGCTTTACAGCTTAGAGCCGGGGCTCCAAAAGCGTTTTGAGAGACACGGAGCATATGAGATGTTAGAAGAGCTGAAAATGGTTTTTCAAGCTCATGCCCGGGTCGAGAGATATGAAGTCTCCGACAAGTTCTTCAGCTGTAAGATGGAGGAAAATAGTTCTGTCAGTGAGCACATACTCACTATGTCTGGGTTATATAACCGCTTGACTCAGCTGGGAGTTAATCTCCCGGATGACGCGGTCATTAACAGAATCCTTCAGTCGCTTCCACCGAGCTACAAGAGCTTTGTGATGAACTTAAATATGCAGGTGATGGAAAAGACCATTCTTGAAGTATTTGCAATGCTGAAATCAGCAGAGGTAGAAGTCAAAAAGGAACATCAAGTGTTGATGGTGAATAAAACCACTAAGTTCAAGAAGGGCAAGGGTAAGAAGAACTTCAATAAGGACGGCAAGGGAGTTGCCGCGCCCGGTAAGCAAGCTGCCGGGAAGAAGCCAAAGAATTGACCCAATCCCAAGACTGAGTGTTTTTATTGCAAGGGAAGTGGTCACTGGAAGCGGAACTGCCCCAAATACTTAGCGGACAAGAAGGCCGGCATCACGAAAGGTATATGTGATATACATGTAATTGATGTGTACCTTACCAGTACTCATAGTAGCTCCTGGGTATTTGATACCGGTGCGGTTGCTCACATTTGTAACTCAAAGCAGGAGCTGCGGAATAAGCGGAGACTGGCGAAGGACGAGGTGACGATGCGCGTCGGGAATGGTTCCAAGGTCGATGTGATCGCCGTCGGCATGCTACCTCTACATTTACCTACGGGATTAGTTTTAAACCTCAATAATTGTTATTTAGTGCCAGCTTTGAGCATGAACATTGTATCAGGATCTCGTTTAATTCGAGATGGCTACTCATTTAAATCCGAGAATAATGGTTGTTCTATTTATATGAGAGATATGTTTTATGGTCATGCTCCGATGGTGAATGGTTTATTCTTGATGAATCTCGAGCGTAATTCTAAATATATTCATAGTGTGAATACCAAAAGATGTAAGGTTGATAATGATAGTCCCACATACTTGTGGCACTGCCGCCTTGGTCACATAGGTGTCAAACGCATGAAGAAGCTCCATGCAGATGGACTTTTAGAGTCTCTTGATTATGAATCATTTGACACGTGCGAACCATGCCTCATGGGTAAAATGACCAAGACTCCATTCTCAGGAACAATGGAGCGAGCAACCAACTTATTGGAAATCATACATACTGATGTGTGCGGTCCAATGAGTGTTGAGGCTCGCGGTGGCTATCGTTATGTTCTCACCCTCACTGATGACTTGAGTAGATATGGGTATGTCTATTTAATGGAACACAAGTCTGAGACCTTTGAAAATTTCAAGGAATTTCAGAGTGAGGTTGAGAATCAATGTGACAGGAAAATCAAGTTCTTGTGATCAGATCGTGGAGGAGAATACTTGAGTCACGAGTTTGGCACACACTTAAGAAAATGTGGAATAGTTTCACAACTGACGCCTCCTGGAACACCTCAGCATAATGGTGTGTCCGAACGTCGTAATCACACTCTATTAGATATGGTGCGATCTATGATGTCTCTTACCGATTTACTACTATCATTTTGGGGCTATGCTTTAGAGACTGCTGCATTCACTTTAAATAGGGCTCTGTCGAAATCCGTTGAGACGACACCGTATGAATTATGGTTTGGGAAGAAACCTAAGCTGTCGTTTCTAAAAGTTTGGGGATGCGATGCTTATGTCAAGAAACTTCAACCTGAAAAGCTCGAACCCAAGTCGGAAAAATGCGTCTTCATAGGATACCCTAAAGAAACTATTGGGTATACCTTCTACCTCAGATCCGAAGGCAAGATCTTTGTTGCCAAGAATGGATCCTTTCTAGAGAAGGAGTTTATCTCGAAAGAAGTAAGTGGGAGGAAAGTAGAACTTGATGAAGTATTACCTCTTGAACCGGAAAATGGCGCAACTCAAGAAAATGTTCCTGAGGTTCCTGCACCGACTAGAGAGGAAGTAAATGATGATGATCATGAAACTTCAGATCAAGTTGCTACTGAACTTCGTAGGTCCACAAGGACACGTTCCGCACCAGAGTGGTACGGCAACCCTGTCTTGGAAATCATGTTGTTAGACAACGGTGAACCTTCAAACTATGAAGAAGCGATGGCGGGCCCGGATTCCAACAAATGGCTGGAAGCCATGAAATCCGAGATAGGATCCATGTATGAAAACAAAGTATGGACTTTGACTGACTTGCCCGTTGAGCGGCGAGCCATAGAAAATAAATGGATCTTTAAGAAGAAGACAGACGCGGATGGAAATGTGACCATCTATAAAGCTCGACTTGTCGCTAAGGGTTATCGACAAGTTCAAGGGGTTGACTACGATGAGACTTTCTCACCCGTAGTGAAGCTGAAGTCCGTCCGAATCATGTTAGCAATTGCCGCATTCTATGATTATGAGATATGGCAAATGGATGTCAAAACAGCATTCCTTAATGGTTTCCTTAAGGAAGAATTGTATATGACGCAGCCGGAAGGTTTTGTCGATCCTAAGAATGCTGACAAGGTGTGCAAGCTCCAACGCTCAATTTATGGGCTGGTGCAAGCATCTCGGAGTTGGAACATTCGCTTTGATGAGATGATCAAAGCGTTTGGGTTTATGCAGACTTATGGAGAAGCCTGCATTTACAAGAAAGTGAGTGGGAGCTCTGTAGCATTTCTCATATTATATGTAGATGACATACTTTTGATGGGAAATGATATAGAACTTTTGGACAACATTAAGGCCTACTTGAATAAGAGTTTTTCAATGAAGAACCTTGGAGAAGCTGCTTATATATTGGGCATCAAGATCTATAGAGATAGATCAAGATGCCTCATAGGTCTTTCACAAAGCACATACCTTGATAAGATATTGAAGAAGTTCAATATGGATCAGTCTAAGAAGGGGTTCTTACCTGTGTTGCAAGGTGTGAAATTGAGCTCAGCTCAATGTCCGATCACGGCAGAAGATATAGAAGAGATGAGTGTCATCCCCTATGCCTCAGCCATAGGGTCTATTATGTATGCCATGCTGTGTACCAGACCTGATGTAAACCTTGCCGTAAGTTTGGTAGGTAGGTACCAAAGTAATCCCGGCAAGGAACACTGGACAGCGGTCAAGAATATCCTGAAGTACCTGAAAAGGACTAAGGACATGTTTCTCGTTTATGGAGGTGACGAAGAGCTCGTCGTAAAGGGTTACGTTGATGCTAGCTTCGACACAGATCTGGATGACTCTAAGTCACAAACCGGATACGTGTATATGTTGAATGGTGGAGCAGTAAGATGGTGCAGCTGCAAGCAGAGCGTCGTGGCGGGATCTACATGTGAAGCGGAGTACATGGCGGCCTCGGAGGCAGCGCATGAAGCAATTTGGGTGAAGGAGTTCATCACCGACCTAGGAGTCATACCCAATGAGTCGGGGCCGATCAAACTCTTCTGTGACAACACTGGAGCTATTGCACTTGCCAAGGAGCCCAGGTTTCACAAGAAGACCAGGCACATCAAGCGTCGCTTCAACTCCATTCATGAAAATGTTCAAGATGGAGACATAGATATTTGTAAAGTACATACGGACCTGAATGTCGCAGATCCGTTGACTAAACCTCTCCCTAGGGCAAAACATGATCAACACCAGAACTCTATGGGTGTTCGATTCATCACAATGTAACTAGATTATTGACTCTAGTGCAAGTGGGAGACTATTGGAAATATGCCCTAGAGGCAATAATAAAAGGATTATTATTCTATTTCCTTGTTCATGATAATTGTCTTTTATTGATGCTATAATTGTGTTATCTGGAAATCGTAATACATGTGTGAATACATAGACACCAACATGTCCCTAGTAAGCCTCTAGTTGACTAGCTCGTTGATCAATAGATAGTCATGGTTTCCTGACTATGGACATTGGATGTCATTGATAATGAGATCACATCATTAGGAGAATGATGTGATGGACAAGACCCAATCCTAAACATAGCACAAGATCGTATAGTTCGTTTGCTAGAGTTTTTCCAATGTCAACTATCTTTTCCTTAGACCATGAGATCGTGTAACTCCCGGATACCGTAGGAGTGCTTTGGGTGTACCAAACGTCACAACGTAACTGGGTGACTATAAAGGTATACTACGGGTATCTCCGAAAGTGTTTGTTGGGTTGACACGGATCAAGACTGGGATTTGTCACTCCGTATGACGGAGAGGTATCTCTGGGCCCACTCGGTAATTCATCATCATAATGAGCTCAATGTGACCAAGTGTCTGGTCACGGGATCATGCATTATGGTACGAGTAAAGTGACTTGCCGGTAACGAGATTGAACGAGGTATTGGGATACCGACGATCGAATCTCGGGCAAGTAACGTACCGATTGACAGAGGGAATTGTATACGGGGTTGCTTGAATCCTTGACATCATGGTTCATCCGATGAGATCATCAAGGAGAATGTGGGAGCCAACATGGGTATCCAGATCCCGCTGTTAGTTATTGACCGAAGAGCCGTCTCGGTCATGTCTACATGTCTCCCGAATACGTAGGGTCTACACACTTAAGGTTCGGTGACGCTAGGGTTGTAGAGATATGAATATGCAGTAATCCGAAAGTTGTTCGGAGTCCCGGATGAGATCTCGGACGTCATGAGGAGTTCCGGAATGGTCCGGAGGTGAAGAATTATATATATGAAGTGCAGTTTCGGCCATCGGGAGAGTTTCGGGGGTCACCGGTATTGTACCGGGACCACCGAAAGGGTCCCGTGGGTCCACCGGGTGGGGCCACCCATCCCGGAGGGCCCCATGGGCTGAAGTGGGGAGGGGAACCAGCCCATAGTGGGCTGGTGCGCCCCCTTTGGCCCACCCCATGCGCCTAGGGTTGGGAACCCTAGGGTGGGGGGCGCCCACCTGGCTTGGGGGGCACTCCACCCCTTGGCCGCCGCTCCCCCTAGGTGATCCCATCTCCTAGGGCCGGCGCCCCCCCTAGGGGAGCCTATATAAAGGGGGGGATGGAGCGGCAGCCCCACCCTTGACTCTTGGCGCCTCCCTCTCCCCTGCTACACGTCTCCCTCTCGCAGTAGAACGGCGAAGCCCTGCTGCGGTGAGTCCTGCATCCACCACCACGCCGTCGTGCTGCTGGATCTTCATCAACCTCTCCTTCCCCCTTGCTGGATCAAGAAGGAGGAGACGTCATGCTGACCGTACGTGTGTTGAACGCGGAGGTGCCGTTCGTTCGGCGCTAGGATCTCCGGTGATTTGGATCACGTCGAGTACAACTTCCTCATCCCCGTCCTTTGAACGCTTCCGTGCGTGATCTACAAAGGTATTTAGATGCAATCTTATCACTCGTTGCTAGATGAACTCATAGATGGATCTTGGTGAAACCATAGGAAATTTTTTGTTTTCTACAACATTCCCCAACAAAGAGATGGTGGTGGCTGACCATGGGCAAGAGATGGTGGTGGCTGAGGGTGGCCTCGCGATGGTAGTGGTGCCTGACAATTACCACACACCGGTGGTGGCGCCGGCGATCCCACAGCTGGGCGACATGACCACGCCAATTGTGGTAGAAGACTACATACCACAGCTGCCTCCACTGCCTCCACCGCCTCGCCGCTCTTGGCGCATCAGGCTGAGGAAGGAGAAGGAGAAGAACAATGAGAACTGAACTATGTCAGGTATGTCAGATCTCCAAAATGATATATATATATATATATATATATATATTTATATACTTAGTTACCTATTTATCTCTAATATGCTTAGTTTCCTATAGGTTAGCTCCAAAATTACTTATGTTAGCACAAAATGATCAAGTTTACATAATAAGCTTATAGTCTTCTTCTTATTCTTCTTCTTATCCAAAATGACATACGTTAGCTTCATTTTACTTAAGTTGGCTCTAATATGCTAACTTAGAGCTTATATGCTTAGTTTCCTATAGGTTAGCTCCAAAATTACTTATGTTAGCACAAAATGATCAAGTTTACAAAATAAGCTTATAGTCTTCTTCTTATTCTTCTAGTCTTCTTCTTCTTCTCTTCTTCTTCTTCTTCTTCTTCTAACTTCTTGTTTATCATTTTGCAGATTTGATTTAATTCACGGAAGCTTGCATGGATGGAGTGCTTCTTTTCCATTTGTGTTTTTATTTTGTATCAATGTGAAACTTTTGTGAATTGATGGATAACGGTGTTGAATGAACATTGTGAAACTTCTGTAAGATGTAACGATGGAACTATGTGTTGGCTATGTATGTATATATGACGAAACTTGTGTGTTGGATATGATCTGGTGGACGCAGATAACATCGTTACATATGGCCCCCTGTATGTAAGCTAAGCAGATCTGTGTTGTATGTTATCTCTAATATTTTTTAACCTGTGAAAATATCAGAAATGAAAAAAAATCCCTAATATTCATACTAGTGGCGCACCACACAAGACACTAATGGCGCACTATTATAATCACACTAATGGTGCATCACCCAACAGTGCGCCATTAGTATGCCAAAGCACATGGTTAAATATGGCCCCCTGGGAGGCATACTAATGGCGCATGGTGTTCTATACTAATGGCGCACTGCTCGGTGCGCCATTAGTATACCAGATACTAATGGCGCACCGGTGGCGCGCCATTAGTAAGAAATACTAGTGGTGTGATACTAATGGCGCACCAGCAGTGCGCCATTAGTGGGAAAAACTGGTGCGCCATTACTAGCCCTTTTCCTAGTAGTGACGTCGGCTCAGAACTTGCCGAGCAGATGGATCCGACGGAGCTCTCTTCCCTAAACAAGCTCTTGGATCGCATCGCCGCTTTGGGAGTCGCTACGGACTATGATCGGATTGGGCTTAAACCCGACCAAAGGGAGATTAACTCTCCGCTGGTTACCCATCAGATAGCGGTGGTGGAGGAACAATTCGGCAATTCTTCCTCTATCTTGAGGACAAACTATGTCCGGATTCCAGGGCTCTCCGAGCCGGATACCCGTTTATGGAAGGACATCGCCCAAGCCTTGAATCTAGAATCAGGCAGTGGGCTAGACCTATCGGGCGACATCCCGGAGCCCGAACTTCCAAGATCAGAAACTCTCCTGCCCCTGGGTCTCAGATCGGGTCAGGGTTCGGACTCAAATCCTCCCACCTACCCAGATACAAGCGATCTCTCCCACATTAGACAAGAGCCCCAGGAAACAGTACATCACTACTGGGCCAGATTCCTCCTTGTAATGAACAAGGTCAAGGACTGTCGCGAGGAAGACGCAATCTCATTCTTCTGCAATAATTGCATGGACAAGGGAATCCTTAACGCCATAAGTCGCTGTGACATAGCACACTTCGCTGACTTGGTGGCCATAGTACGGAAGTACTGTGCGATGGAAAGTGCCTGGAAAACCGAAACAAAATTTTGGGATAATCCGGCTCTGACTAAACACCCAGTCCGAATTAAAAGGGTGCATCCTCATAAGTCGCCCGATTCAATTACCAAAAAGCAAAAGCCCACTACAGGGCGTCGAACCGTATTGGAGGGATGGCTTAATGGACCCTGCAAAATTCACAGTACAGCGGATACCATACCAACATACAGCCTTAGAGCATGTTGGGTAATCCGGCAGGTGGCCAAGAGCGGTGAGGATCTCCTCATTCAAAATACCACAGAGCACCATCCCGTGGATTACAATACAATATTAACAGTCTTCGAGACATTCGCCTCAAATAATAGGCGCAAGCGAACACTCCGTAGCATTGCCAAAATCTGCCAGGTGGCAACAACAAACCCATGGAGTGACACGGCCATCACCTTCAATGCTTGTGACGAACCTAAATTCCGAACAACCCGAGCACCAGCCACACTGGTCCTTAGTCCAATTGTGGACGGCTTTCGGCTCACTAAAGTGCTCATGGACGGCGGCAGTGAATTAAACCTCATTTATGAGGAAACTCTTCAAAAAATGGAAATAGACAAGAACCGCATTGAGCAAAGCAGCACAACCTTCAGAGGAATCATCCCCAGTCGGGAAGCACATTGCGCTGCGAAAATCACACTAGATGTGGTATTCGGCACGCTGGAGAATTATAGGTCCGAAGAAATCACGTTCCAAGTGGCCCCATTCAGTGGCGGATACCACGCCCTTTTAGGGCAGGATACATTCATGATCTTCCAAGCCATACCCCATTACGGGTACATGAAACTCAAAATTCCTGGGCCCAATGGAATCATCACTCTAGCTAGTGATCCGGACATAGCGCTCCGCGTCGAAAACAAAACAGCCGCACTGGCCCTCTAGGCGTTATCCGAAGCCCTCGCGGCAGAGGAGTTAACTGGGCTACGCTCCACCGTGGACAGGGATGACGTGATACTCGACAAGAGATCCAAGTCCACATCTTTCAAACCAGCGGATGAAATAGTCAAATTCCAAGTCCACCCAACGGACCCTACAAAAACAGCCTCCATCGGGGCACAGTTACACCCCGTTGTGGACACCGCACTACGAGAGTTCCTGCACGAGAATTGGGACATATTTGCCTGGCATCCCTCAGATATGCCAGGAATCCCACGCAGGTTGGCCGAGCATAGCCTTAACATTTTAAAAGGATTCAAGCCGGTCAAACAGACTCTTCGGCGTTTCTCTGAACCTAAGAGACAAGCTATGGGAGAGGAACTAGCCAAGTTATTGGAGGCCGGATTCATCAGAGAAATAAAACACCCGGACTGGCTAGCAAACCTGGTGATGGTACCAAAGAAGGACAAATCCTGGCGCCTGTGCGTCGATTTCAGGGACCTCAACAAGGCTTGCCCAAAGGATCCCTTCCCCCTCCCCCGCATCAATCAAATTATCGACGCTACCACGGGACACGACTCATTGTGCTTCCTCGACGCATACTCCGGCTACCACCAAATAAAAATGGCGGAGTCCGACCAAGACGCAATGGCATTTATCATGCCGTACGGCCCCTTCTGTTTCAATACAAAGCCTTTTGGGCTTAAAAACGTCGGTGCAACGTATCAACGCATGATTCAAACATGTCTGGAAAAGCAGATCGGCAAAACAGTGGAGGCATATGTTGACGATGTGGTCATTAAAACCAGACACGTCGACTCTTTAATAAATGACTTGAGGCTCACGTTCGACAATCTGTGAACATACGACATTAAGCTCAACCCAGAAAAATGCGTCTTCGGCGTACCCGCCGGAAAGCTCCTGGGTTTTATCATCTTCAGTAGAGGAATTGAAGCAAAACCGGCTAAAATCCGAGCCCTGTCACAATTGGCCATCCCAACTAACCTCAAGAAAATCCAGAAATTAACTGGATGCGTGGCGGCCCTAAGCCGCTTTATCTCCCGCTTAGGAGAAAAGGCATTACCGCTTTATCGCCTCCTTCGGCGCACCGAACACTTCGAGTGGACGGACACGGCCACGGCCGGACTGGAAGACATAAAGGCCATTCTGGCCACCAACCCAATCCTGGCCGCGCCAAGCATCGGCGAACCAATGCTGCTATATATAGCGGCAACCCGTCAAGTTGTAAGCGCAGTGCTCGTCGTCGAACGAGAAACGAACGGACACAAATTTCCCCTCCAAAAGCCGGTATATTATGTATCCACTGTCCTCACTCCATGCAAATCACGGTACCCGCATTATCAAAAGATAGCATATGCGGTATTCATGGCATCCCGGAAACTACGACACTACATTCAAGAGTGCTCAATTACAGTGGCCTCGGAAGTGCCACTGAATGACATAATAAACAACCGCAACGCCACGGGCCGGATTGCCAAATGGGCCATTGAGTTCCTCCCGTTCGACATAACATATAAACCTCGGTGAGCCATTAAGTCGCAGGTATTGGCCGATTTTATCGCTGAATGGATGGAAGCCGAACTCCCTAAAGAGTACGGCGCATACTCCAATTGGATTATGCACTTCGACGGCTCTAAAATACTGGCCGGTCTGGGGGCTGGCATCGTCCTGACGACCCCTACCGGCGATACAGTCCAATATGTACTCCAAATACTGTATACAGACTCCAACAATGCAGCCGAATATGAGGCCGTGTTACATGGTCTCCGGATGGCAGTCTCCATGGGTATTCGACGCCTAGAGGTGCATAGGGACTCGAACCTCGCAATATCCCAAATAAATGGAGACTTCGACGCCAAAAGATCCGAAAATGGTGGCTTATCGCAATGCCGTCCTCAAGATGTCAGCTCAGTTCAAGGGGCTCGAATTCCACCACCTGGCTCGGGAAAACCATCAGGCGGCAGATATCCTCGCCCGCATCGGCGCTACGCGCGATACGGTCCCACCCAACATCTTCTTGGAAAGGCTGTTTAAGCCATCCGTGGTATGGGAAGGGGACACCGGCAACAATAGTCCGGACCCGGCTACAACGCCAGATACCGAACACTCTGACATAATCGGAGGCTCCGCCACCGAAATAATGCCTCAGCCCATGTAGTAATGGCCGTCATCGCCCCATGGACTGAACCATTCCTGACAGAGTTAACTAGGCAGGAACTTCCCGAGGACCAAAATGAGGCACGCTGCATTGTGTGGCGATCCAAAGCCTACAAGGTCCACGAGGGAGAGATTTATAAGAAAAGCACCACCGGAGTTCTTCAAAGGTCCATCTCCGAAGAGGAAGGGTCGAAGCTTCTAGCAGTAATCCTTGCCGGACTCGGCGGCCAACACGCCGCAGCCCGGGCCCTCGTAAGTAAGGCCTTCCGTACAGGATTCTATTGGCCGACGACCCGGGGGGATGCACAGGACTTGGTCCAACGCTACGTCGGTTGCCAGCTTTTTGCAAACCAAAGCCATATGCCGCCCGTCGCCCTACGAACAATCCCCATTACCTGGCCTTTTGTAGTCTGGGGGATTGAGATGGCTGGACCCCTTAAAGGGGGAACCCATAAAAAAATACTTACTGGTCATGGTGGATAAATTCACCAAATGAATAGAAGCCAAACCTGTTAAAACGGCCGAATCCGGACTGGTGATAGACTTCATATCCGGGGTTGTACACCGTTATGGCATCCCGCACAGCATCATCACTGATAACGGCACGAACTTCACTGCCGACGAGGTAAAATTATGGTGCAACAACATGGGCATCAAGCTCGATTATGCTTCTGTCTATCACCCACAAACTAACGGTCAAGTCGAGCGAGAAAATGGTCTTATCATGAGCGGCATCAAACCCAGATTAGTGCGGTCCTTGAAGGAATCTGGGGGCTGCGGACCACACCGAATCGCACTACCGGATACACACCGTTCCTTATGGTGTATCGCGCAGAGGCGGTTCTGCCCTGCGACATAATTCATGACTCACCTCGAGTGCGCATGTGTGAAGAAAGAGAGGCCGAGCTCGATCGGCAGGACAGTTTGGACGCCCTCGAGGAGGAGCGTGACGTGGCAAAAGCTCGTTCCGCATTCTATCAGCAACAGGCTCGAAGATACCAAAGCAGAGAAGTACAGACCAAAACTTATAATGTTGGCGAACTCGTTCTACGCCTACCGGAGAAGAAAAAGGACAAGCTCAAGCCCAAATGGGAAGGTCCCTTCGTTATTGACCAGGTCCTGACTGGTGGAGCGTACCATCTGCGGGATGCATCGGACAATCGACTCGAGCCAAACCCATGGAACGCAGCCATACTCCGATGGTTCTATGCCTAGTGCCGGACTCGGTGTTTGTCTCCTTACCTCTGTCAATTTTTTTATATACTCGTTACCTGTCTTTTCTTTCTTTCTTTCTTCCCCTTTCAAGGCCTTAATAGGCTAAAATGTGTCTTGACTACACAATTTTGACGCTCTAGCCACGCTCATGATAACTGGGGGCTTCTTACAGAGAAGCTTAATTATTTTACTGGGCCTCATGCCCCGCACATGTGTTATTCTTCCACATGTATCTTTTTTCGCCATTATATGCATCGATATGACTTAAGTTTTGGCCAAGCTAGGCTGCCTGGCTCTTATATTTATGCCCTACGTTCCCGTTAATTTGGCTAGGGCATAAGGGGAGCACCTCTACGATTGTTACTGCCGGGTCAGCCGGATGTGTACCTCAGACTGGGTGAAGCCGAAAGCTAGCGTTCTTAAGGGAATATTCGGTCGGTGAACAAAAGATGACTTTTATTTATTTTTGATACATGCTCCCAGATGTTTTTTGCCTATGTCTCTTCTCATAGTCCGAACATGCACGTTAGTGCATGCGTACCCAGGGAAAGGAACCCTTAACAGAACTATTCTCCCTGGAAGATATTTCTTACTATCCATGTAATATAACATAACTAGTTAGGTGATACGTCTCCAACGTATCTATAATTTTTGATTGCTCCATGCTATATTATCTACTGTTTTGGACTATATTGGGCTTTATTTTCCACTTTTATATTATTTTTGGGACTAACCTATTAACTGGAGGCCCAGCCCAGAATTGTTGTTTTTTGCCTATTTTAGTGTTTCGGATAAACAGAATATCAAACGGAGTCCAAATGGAATAAAATCTTCGGAAACGTGATTTTCTCACCGAACGTGATCCAGGAGACTCGGACCCTACTGCAAGGGAGCAAAGAGGTGGTCACGAGGGTGGGGGGTGCGCCCCCCCTAGGGCGCGCCCCCTGCCTCGTGGTCGCCTCGATGCTCCACCGACGTACTCCTTCCTCCAATATATACACACGTACCCCCAAACGATCAGAACAGGAGCCAAAACCCTAATTCCACCACCGCAACTTTCTGTATCCACGAGATCCCATATTGGGGCCTATTCCAGAGCTCCGCCGGAAGAGGGCCGTCATCACGGAGGGCTTCTACATCATCCTAGCCCCTCCGATGAAGTGTGAGTAGTTTACCTCAGACTTTCGGGTCCATAGTTAGTAGCTAGATGGCTTCTTCTCTCTGTTTGAATCTCAATACAAAGTTCTCCCCCTCTCTCGTGGAGATCTATTCGATGTAATCTTCTTTTTGCGGTGTGTTTGTTGAGACCGATGAATTGTGGGTTTTTGATCAAGTCTATCTATGAATAATATTTGAATCTTCTCTGAATTCTTTTATGCATGATTGGTTATCTTTGCAAGTCTCTTTGAATTATCCGTTTGGTTTGGCCAACTAGATTGGTAGTTCTTGCCATGGGAGAAGTGCTTAGCTTTGGGTTCGATCTTGCGGTGTCCTTACCCAGTAACATAAGGGGCAGCAAGCCACGTAGTGTATCGTTGTCATCGAGGGTTTATTTCATATTGCATGAATTTATCTCTCTACATCATGTCATCTTGCTTAAGGCGTTACTCTGTTTTTAACTTAATACTCTAGATGCATGTTGGATAGTGGTCGATGAGTGGAGTAGTAGTAGTAGATGCAGAATCGTTTCGATCTACTTGTCACAGACGTGATGCCTATATACATGATCATGCCTAGATATTCTCATAATTATGCACAATTCTATCAATTGCTCAACAGTAATTTGTTCACCCACCGTAGAATACTTATGCTCTTGAGAGAAGCCACTAGTGAAACCTATGGCCCCCGGGTCTATTCTCATCATATCAATCTCCATCACTTTTATATTGCTTTGCTTTTTCACTTTGCCTTCACTTTTTACTTTGCATCTTTATATCAAAAATACCAAAAATATTCTATCTATCAGATCTCCCTCTCGTAAGTGACCGTGAAGGGCTTGACAACCCCTAATCGTGTTGGTTGCGAGTAGCTATCGCTTTGTGCATGTACGAGGGACTTGAGCGTGGGCTCCTACTGGATTGATACCTTGGTTCTCAAAAACTGAGGGAAATACTTACGCTACTCTGCTACATCATCCCTTCCTCTTCGGGGAAAACCAGCGCGAGCTCAAGACGTAGCAAGAAGGATTTCTGGCGCCGTTGCCGGGGAGTCTACGCAAAAAGTCATATACCAAGTACCCATCACAATCCCTATCTCTCGCATTACATTATTTGCCATTTGCCTCTCGTTTTCCTCTCCCCCCAATTCACCCTTGCTGTTTTATTCGCCCTCTATCTCCATCCTCCCTCTCTGTTTGCCTCTTTTTGTCCGCTTGCCTTTTTGTTTGCCAGTGTGTTAGATTGCTTGTTTGTCGCGATGGCTCAAGATGCTACCAAATTGTGTGACTTCACCAATACTAATAATAATGATTTCCTTAGCACTCCGATTGCTCCTCTCACCGATGCTAAATCTTGTGAAATTAATACTGCTTTGTTGAATCTTGTTATGAATGATCAATTCGCCGGCCTTTCTAGTGAAGATGCCGCTACTCATCTGAATAGCTTCATTGATTTATGTGATATGCAAAAGAAAAAAGATGTCAATAATGATGTTGTTAAGTTGAAGCTATTTCCTTTTTCGCTTAGAGATCGTGCTAAAGCTTGGTTTTTGTCTTTGCCTAAGAATAGTATTGATTCATGGAACAAATGCAAAGATGTTTTATCTCTAAGTATTTTCCTCCCTCTAAGATCATCTCTCTTAGAAACGATATAATGAACTTTAAACAACTTGATCATGAACATGTTGCACAAGCTTGGGAGAGAATGAAATTAATGCTACGTAATTGCCCTACTCATGGTTTGAATTTATGGATGATTATACAAAAATTTTATGCTCGATTGAATTTTGCTTCTAGAAATCTTTTAGATTCGGCCGCGGGAGGCACTTTTATGGAAACCACTTTAAGAGATGCTAATAAACTCCTAGATAATATTATGGTTAATTATTCTCAATGGCATACTGAAAGAACTTCTAATAAAAAAGTGCATGCGGTAGAAGAAATTAATGTGTTGATTGGAAAGATGGATGAACTTATGAAATTATTTGCTACTAAGAGTGTTTCTTCTGATCCTAATGATATGCCTTTGTCTACTTTGATTGAGAATAATAATGAATCTATGGATGTGAATTTTTTTGGTAGGAATAATTTTGGTAACAACGCGTATAGAGGAAACTTTAATCCTAGGTCGTATCCTAGTAATTCCTCTGATAATTATGGTAATTACTACAACAATTCTTATGGAAAGTTTAATAAGATGCCCTCTGAATTTGAGACTAGTGTTAAGGAGTTTATGAATTCGCAAAAGAATTTCAATGCTTTGCTTGAAGAAAAATTGCTTAAAGTTGATGAATTAGCTAGGAACATGGATAGAATTTCTCTTGATGTGGATTCTTTGAAACTTTGATATATTCCACCCAAGCATGATATAAATGAGTCCCTCAAAGCGATGAGAATTTCCATTGATGAGTGGAAAGAAAGAACCGCTAGGATGCGTGCTAAGAAAGATTGTTTTGTGAAAGCGTGTTCTTCTAGTTTCTATGAAAATAAAGATGAAGATCTAAAAGTTATTGATGTGTCCCATATTAAATCTTTATTTTGCAATATGAATCTTGATAATTATGGGACTGAATATGATCCATGTTTACCTAGAAGGCGTTCCAAAAATTCGGAGTTTTTAGATCTTGATACTAAAATTGGTAAAAGTGGGATTGAAGAGATCAAAACTCTAGATATTAATGAACCCACTATTTTGGATTTCTAGGAATTTAATTATGATAATTGCTCTTTGATAGATTGTATTTCCTTGTTGCAATCCGTGCTAAATTCTCCTCATGCTTGTAGTCAAAATAAAGCTTTTACTAAACATATTGTTGATGCTTTGATGCAATCTTATGAAGAAAAACTTGAGTTGGAAGTTTCTATCCCTAGAAAACTTTATGATGAGTGGGAACCTACTATTAAAATTAAAATCAAGGATCATGAGTTCTATGCTTTATGTGATTTGGGTGCTAGTGTTTCCACGATTCCAAAGACTTTGTGTGATTTGCTAGGTTTCCGTGATTTTGATGATTATTCTTTAAACTTGCACCTTGCGGATTCCACCATTAAGAAACCTATGGGTAGAATTAATGATGTTCTTATTATTGCAAATAGTAATTATGTGCCCGTAGATTTTATTGTTCTTGATATAGATTGCAATCCTCCATGTCCTATTATTCTTGGTAGACCTTTCCTTACACTAGTAGAAAACGGGCCATTAGCACCGGTTCGTAAGGCCCTTTAGTGCCGGTTTCGGAACCGGCACTAACATTTCGGCACTAAAGGCCCCCCACTTTAGTACCGGTTCAGCACGAACCGGTGCTAAACGGCAACCACGTGGCACGAGCCAGCTCCAGGGGCCGGGAGCCCTTTAGTACCGGTTGGTAACACCAACCGGTACTAAAATGTTTGGGGGATTTTTGGTTTTATGATTTCTTTTTCATTTAATTTTGTGTTTTCCATTTTAATTCTTTTTCGTTTGCTGGTATTTTACGGTACTACACATTGTACACGTTGTGCATATATATATATATATATATAAATAGAATTTCTAGTAGAACCAATCATATATATATATCATCAATGTCTCACAAACCACCATATTAATTTACACATACACACATGTATAGCTATATACAATTTCTCCTACATATGCATGTTGCCTTTGGAGCCAGTGGCATTAGCCTAATTGGTGCCTTCGGAGCACGATGACAATTGGAAGTGGTTCATGACATGTTCGATGGGGGCGGTAGCGGGTAATAGTATTCTCCCTTCGGATTTATGACCTGGTCGAGCAAAAATCCCGCTATTTCCCCTTGAAGTGCTTCTACGTGCTCCGTTTCTAGGAGCTTGTCCCACACCTCTTTGAACTATTAAGAAGGAGATCAATATGCATGTGTATTAGTTGTGTGACTAGATATCGATAATGGTGTAAAAATTGTGAATAGTGTTCTGACAAGCGTACCCATTCTTGTCTTTGAGATCTGCTCCTTTCGGACGCCATCATGCGAATGTTCTCGCAAACGCAGTATGCACACAGATTAGTCCCCTGCGCCTGCTTCAGGGCCTTTATTATGAGAATGGAATTTAATTTGATCAGATAATAATTAATCAAGCATGATAATTAAAGAGATGGCAGCTAGCTAGCTAGCTAGTACTACTTAATTACTTACCTTGGATCAAAACCATTTCAGCTGTGGTTTCCATTTGCCTTCCGTGACGCTGATGAACCTTGCCCAAGCCCTGCCCGCCGACAAAGAAAATGAATAAAGGGGTTATTAAATAGTTCATATCATGAAATGACGAACTAAATAGGCCGAGATATATAGTGAATAATGATTGAAATTACCTGTTGACTATCCCATACAAGATGTTGTAGTCACTATTTGCTTTGAGTAGCGAGTCCAGTATTTCAACTGTTCCGGCGTCAACTTCAATGATACACAAGATCCAGTGAAATCTGCATGCACACACGTTTGCATGTCTTAATTAAGCAGGCATTTTTAAGCAAAAAACATGTAGCTAGCTAGTAGGCAAAAACAGAGAATTTGTAGTACAAGAAAGTGTGACTCACTCGAAGTTGTAAGGAAGTAGTATATCTTCATTGTATTTGAGGCCCTTCAAGAACTCTAGCATGCTGTCCTCTACCTGCTTTTCATAATACTTGCTCATTTTCCATGTGTATTGATTAACGGTGTTTGGGTCAATGAACCCAATGCCATAGCGTCCACCTTTTCTCATTTCATACATCTTCATCCTGCATAATACCATAGAAAAGAATATAGTGAGGATAATTACAGGTAATGATTGATCAAAAGGATCACTACAGCTAGCTTGAGACTTAAATTAATTACAGAAAGAAATCACTTACAGACAATAGCAACTGACGATAGATTTGTCGAGCGCGTCTTGATTGTATAACTGAAACAGTTCAGAATACTCAACGGCCATAGCTTTCTCATGGTAGTAATGATCCTTCTTGACATACACCATGAGGGACTCTCGATCGGATCTCTTGGTAATGTCCATGTACCATTGATGCAATTCATACATTCTCGTTGGGAGCTTCTTGACATCTTCTGGCTTGACCAAAGGTTGGCCCCGGACATATTTCCGTTTTATTTCCTCCTCTGTAATCACAGGCATGTCCTCGATCTCGAGGAGTTGTCCAATAGTGATCTTGAGTTCTTCAGCCTGCATTATATGCTCCTGGGTTATTACCACATCGCCCACCTCGGGAACGTAAACTGTTTGGCCACAATACTATTGGGCGCGCGTACTGTCACATGTTGTCGGCACAACAAGCGGGGGGTCGATTGCGCCGCCTGTTCTCCCAGCTGGGCAACGGTTTTCCTGCATTTTTCGACAGCTGCTTGTTGTTTGCTCGAGCTCGAGCTCGCCTCCTTCTATAGACGTTGTCGATGTAACTTCCTGATGTGGCGCTCATAGTCTGTGTCAACAGGCTTAGGAGCTGGTGGTTGAGCCATACGAATGAAGTGGTCAACTACTTCCACAGGCACTTTCTCCCTTGGTGGCGGTGGCGGTTTCGGTCCAAAATGGGCGTCGACTTCTGCCCGCACTATGGCATTGGTTTGCTCCTCGGTCCTGTCGTAAGCCCTCACAGGAAGAGGAGTAGTGAGGTTTGGACCATATTTATATCGCTTGCCTCCACCTGTACTTCCTGTACTATGACCTCGACTGGTACCGCTACGCACCATAGCTGCGGGGTGTCTCTTCTGCGATTGCTGAGGCGGCGGAGACGGCTGACGGGGCTGAGTTGGACGAGGAGGAGTGGCCTGAAGCTGTGCCGGACTTGGAGGAGGAGTGGCTTGACACTTTGCCGGACTTGGAGGAGGAGGAGTGTCCTCACGCATTGGTGGACTTGGAGGAGCGGGAGTCTGCTGACTCGGTGGCAGACTTCGACGAGGAGTCGGGTGACGCGGTGTCGGTGGCCTTCGAAAAATGATGCAATCCTTTCTCCATAGGATGATACGATGTTTGGCATCTCCGAGTGTGTGCTCCTCATCACCTCCAGGAATGTCAAGCTCTAGCCCCGAATATTGGTCCACCACCTCATCAACCAAGACACGAGCATAGCCCACTGGAATCGGGTTGCAATGGAAGGTTGCCTCGGGGGAATTTGAAAAAGCAACAGCGTCCGCCACCTTCATGGATATGTTCTTCATTTTGAAGTGTAGCTCGCAGTTAGTGTTCTCCGTGATGTCATCCACGCGGTATCTATCCAGCACTACTGCATCGCCCGGGGCGGAACCCACGCTGCTTCTCGGCATGGATGGGGCGGTGGTATCCAATGCTGGATCATCCGCTAGCTGCTGCAGCTGCTGAGACCCCCTTTGCTGGCTAAGTGAGTCGATCTGCTCCTACTGCCACTGGAATTTAGTGCCAATTCCGCTTGACTTGCTTCTAGGCCTTGAAGGCGTTCATAGTCGAGCTTCCTTTGCTCCTCCTCCAACTTCCTCTTCTTCTCCTCCGCAATCTTCTTTCTTGCACGGGTTCTGTAGTCGGCGTTCCAGTCCGAAAACCCCTCATACCACGGAATAGCGCCCTTGCCTCGTGTTCTTCCCGGGTGTTCAAGATTTCCCAGGGCACGCGTAAGCTCGTCGTTCTCTCTGTTGGGCTGGAAAACCCCCGATCGAGCCTCTTCTATTGCAACAAGTAGCGCATCGTCGGCTCCGTTCAGACATGCCTTCGACGAAACATTGCCTGTCTTCGGGTCCAACTCCCCCCCATGCGCATAGAACCAAGTCCTGCACCTAGGGGGCCAGCTCTTACTAACCGGAGTGACACCTGCATCCTCCATCTCTTTCTGAAACTTATCCCACTTAGGCATTGCCACCGCGTAGCCACCTGGCCCCAGCTTATGGAACTTATCCTTTTTTTCGGCATTCTTCTTTTTTATTCTCGACCGTTCCTTAGCTAATTCTGAATCCTTGAATTTCACGAAATCGTCCCAATGAGCACTTTGATTCTCTAGTATCCCCTCGAATACTGGAGTCTTCCTTCCTCCCTTGACGTACTTCCCCCACGTCATTCTCTTGTGGTTCTTGAATGCAACCGCCATCTTCCTAAAAGCAGCATCCTTAACTTTCCGCACGTCTGCTTCTGTGAAATTATCTGGTAAGGTGAAATGTTCCATGAGAGTATCCCAAAGCAGATTTTTTTGCTTCTCATCGACAAAAGTAACATCTGGACGTGGATTTGCTGGCTTTCTCCATTCTTGAAGGGAGATCAGGAGTTGGTCCTTCACAATAACTCCGCACTGACGAACGAACTTGTCCACAATCTTCTTAGGCGCTAATGCTTCGCCATTAGGTCTGATTGCCTCGATATTGTACTTTACGCCCTCCTTCAACTTTTTGTTCGGGCCTCGTTTCGTCCTTTTGCCTGAAGATTTGCTCGATCCGGATGGCTGAAAGAAGAAAGATCGATTCGTTAATATATCTTCAACTCATTTAAAACATGCGATGATCATCAGATTCCTGCTTATATAAATATATATACCTCGCCGGTGTTTGTTGTTTCAGGATCAACATGTTCTTCGTCGTAGTTCATGACTTCATCTTCTCGGTCGTCGCGATCGAATACCATATCACCCTCTCCGGTGTTGTTTAGAAATTCGGAGCCGTCAAAATCTTCTTCATTCCGATCATCATCTGGCCCGCGTATGATATCGAGCATGGTCTGTTCTCTCTCTCTGTCGGTATTGTCCGCCATAGCTTTTATTTAACTATGCCAAAAGAAATCTAAAACAATTTAGTATAATCTCGAATAATAGATATAATCTCGAATACATCGTCTCGAATAACAGATATAATCTCGAATACATCATCTCGAATAATAGATATAATATTGAATACATCACTAGCTAGCTAGCTAGCAAGCTAATAAAGATCGAATAGTACAGAGTAATCTAGGACACTCACGGTTCCTGAGGTGCGGGCGGTGGACACCCAAAGAGAAGGAACCATCACTGGATCATAGCTCGGGTGATCTCCCCAAAGAACTTGCCAGGTATTGGAGAACCTGACGTCCATAGCAGCCATGTAGCGATGGATGTGCTCGTCCTCCTCCCTGACACGGCGACGTACCACCTCCGGCAGGGCCGGCTCCCTCCGCACCGAACGTGGCCCACGTGAATGCCACCAAAGGAGATGAGGGTCGACGACGGGACCCGGGGCCGGGTTCCTCACCAAGCGTCGCGCCCCTGAAGGTAGCACCTCCCAGTGCCAGCCCCGGACATGGGTCCTCTGAAGCAGGACGTCGTCGCGGACGTGTCGACGGCGAGGATGCGGGCCGGGCATCGTCGACAACAAAATACTATATGCCGCAAAAGTAAAGTAACATTTTTTAAATGATGGATTGTGATGATTTCATATATGCAAATTCTAAATTTTATAACTAAAAATATAAGAAACTAAAAAAACATCGATCATCGTCTAACAATTTGAAATTAATCTAATTCATCTAGCTAGCTAAAACTAACATTTCCAAAATTTCTAACATTTCTATATAACTAACATTTCTATAACATTTTACATTATATATATTATAACTAACATTTCTACATACTATTTGACATTAATCTAATCTAATTAATTAATTCATCTAAAACTTTGTATGAAAAACAGAAAAACAGAAAAAACTAAAAGCTAAAAACAGAAAAAATGTGTGTGTGTGCGCGTCTAGTGTGTGTGTGTAGTGTGTGTGTGTAGTGTGTGTGTGTGTGTGTGTGCATGTAGTGTGTGTGCGCGCGCGCGTGTGTGTGCGCTACGGTCGGCGCCGGCGCCGGTAGCGCTACAATCGATTGGAGGGAGGAGAGGGGCCAGGGGAGGGGCTCACAGCGCGCGCGGGCAAGGTCGAGGCGACGGCGACGGCGAGGGCGAGGTCGATCCAAAGGCGACGGCGACGGCGAGGGCGAGGTCGATCCAAAGGCGACGGCGACGGCGAAGCGAGGGGATCGGCGACCGGGACGGCGACGGGGGTGCCGCGGAGTCGACGAGGACGACGCGACGACGACGGGGGCGTCGCGGAGTCGACGGGGACGACGCGACGAGGACGGGGGCGTCGCGGAGTCGACGGGGACGGCGCGACGGGGGCCGCGACGGCGCGGGACGGGGCGGCGGCAGAGAGAAGTGGGAGATGAGAAACTGAAAATTTTCGAAGTGTTTCTTATATAGGGGATACCTTTAGTACCGGTTGGAGCCACCAACTGGTACTAAAGGCCTGTTTTGGCCAGGCCAAGCGGCGGGAACCGCACCCCTTTAGTGCCGAGTGGTGGCTCCAACCGGTACTAAAGGCCCCCCCTTTAGTACCGGTTGGTGCCACGACCTGGTACTAAAGGGGGTGCGCTGCCAGGAGAGGGGCGCAGAAGTTTAGTCCCACCTCGCTAGCCGAAGGGCGCTCACACCTGCTTATAAGCCCCGCCGCCGCTGCTGTCTCGAGCTCCTCTCTAAAGCAGGCCTTCTGGGCCTACCTCTGCTACTCTGCCCTGTGGGGCCTATTGGGCTTGCGGGCCTGCATCCTGGCCCAACAATAGGTTGGGTTTCTAGTCATATGCAGGCCGCTGTGGCCCGGTAGGTGGGCTTTTTTCATTTAGTTTTTTCTTTTCTGCTTTATTTATTTTGTTTTGTTTATTTTTAGTTGTTTTTTGCTGTATTTAGAGTTTCTTTGTGAATATTTTTGATAGTTTTTAGAAACTTTCAGTTAGTGCCGGTAGTTTTTAAATTTGAATAGTTTAAATTTTGAATTATTTGAAATTTGTGTGAATCACTAGTTTGTGAGTAACTTAACTTTAAAAATACATTTTCTAGTGATTCTTTTTTATTATGTTTAGTATTAGTGTGTTTTATCATTATATTCAATTTGGTAATGCTTAAGTTATTTAAAAATGAAATGCCTTTGTAACGGATGAGTTTTCGTCCGAAACCCTGATACTTCGAAACAGATTGTCCATTTTGTACACGAAGTGTATCCAGTTTTTGCGGTAACCCTCTCTACTTTTTTGCACATGCTATGTGGGTGAAATTATGATACCATGCCAACTTTCATCCTTTTCTGAGTTCATTTAAAATGCTTTTCAATTTCAGGGTCATTTAGCTGAAAAAATCAATAAATGCATGAAAGAATTTGCTTGCACATAAAATTTCTTCGCGTTTCAAATGCCAAAACACATAACTAGCTACCCTAACTATTATAGAGATTCCCTCCTGGGTGTGAAACACAGAAGAAAGTGATGATAGCTAAGCCGATCACATCCCAGATCTTTGGGTGTGAAACTTTTTCTTCGCGTGTGTCCCTTTGCGTCGTAGCCATGGAAAATCTTCATCATTTAACGGGATGCTCGGGTCAATATTCACTGTGAATGGAGCAATTTCATCAAACTTTTCATAATCTTCTGACTTTTCTGTCTTGTCATCCACTCCCACGATGTTTGTCTTCCCAGAAAGAACTATGTGCCGCTTTGACTCATCGTACGATGCATTCGCTTCCTTATCTTTTCTTTTTCTTGGCTTGGTAGACATGTCCTTCACATAGAAAAACTGTGCCACATCATTGGCTAGGACGAATGGTTCGTCTGCATACGCAAGATTGTTGAGATCCACTGTTGTCATTCCGTACTGCGGGTCTTCCGTTACCCCGGCTCGTGTCATATTGACCCATTTGCACAGAAACAAAGGGACCTTCAGACCACGTCGATAGTCAAGTTCCCATATGTCCTGTATATAACCATAATATGTTTCCTTTCCCGTCTTGGTTTCTGCATCAAAGCGGACACCACTGTTTTGGTTGGTGCTCTTCTTATCTTGGGTGATCGTGTAAAATGTATTACCATTTATCTCGTACCCTTTGAAAGTCATTATATTCGAAGATGGTAACTGGGACAGCAAGTACAGGTCATCTTCAATAGAAGTGTCATGCATGGTACGTGCTTGCAACCAGCTGGCGAAACTCCTGGTTTGTTCATGTGTAATCCAGTCATCAGACCGCTCCAGGTGTTTGGAGCGTAGCAAATTCTTGTGTTCATCCATATACGGAGCCACCAAGGCGGAATTCTGTAGAACTGTGTAGTGTGCTTCAGTGAGAGAATGTCCGTCCATACATATTATTTGTTCCCCTCCTAGCGTGCCTTTTCCATCCAGTCTGCCCTTATGCCGCAATTCAGGAACACCAATCGGCTTAAGGTCAGGAATAAAGTCAATACAAAACTCAATGACCTCCTCATTTTGACGGCCCTTGGAGATGCTTCCTTCTGGCCTAGCACGGTTATGAACATATTTCTTTAATACTCCCATGAACCTCTCAAAGGGGAACATATTGTGTAGAAATACAGGACCCAAAACGTTATTCTCTTCGCATAGGTGAACTAGGACGTGCGTCATGATGTTGAAGAAGGAAGGTGGGAACACCAACTCGAAACTGACAAGACATTGCACCAAATCATTCTGTAACCTTGGTATGATTTCTGGATCGACTACCTTCTGAGAGATTGCATTGAGAAATGCACATAGCTTCACAATGGCTAATCGAACATTTTCCGGTAGAAGCCCCCTCAATGCAACCGGAAGCAGTTGCGTCATAATCACGTGGCAGTCATGAGACTTTAGGTTCTGGAACTTTTTCTCTGCCATGTTTATTATTCCCTTTATATTCGAGGAGAAGCCAGACGGTACCTTAATACTGAGCAGGCATTCAAAGAAGATTTCCTTCTCTTCTTTGGTAAGAGCGTAGCTTGCATGACCCTGATGTATGCCGTCTTTTCCGTGCATACGTTGCTGGTCCTCCCGTGCCTCAGGTGTATCTTTTGTCTTCCCATACACGCCCAAGAAGCCAAGCAGGGTCACACAAAGATTCTTCGTCACGTGCATCACGTTGATTGCGGAGCGGACTTCGAGGTCTTTCCAATAGGGCAGGTTCCAAAATATAGATTTCTTCTTCCACATGGGTGCGCGTCCGTCAGCGTCATTCGGAACAGGTTGTCCACCAGGACCCTTTCCAAAGACCACCTTCAAATCCTTGGCCATATCATGTACATCAGCACCAGTACAGTGGCGAGGCTTCGTCCGGTGATCTGCCTCACCTTTGAAATGCTTGCCTTTCTTTCTTACGGGATGCCTGCTCGGAAGAAATCGACGATGTCCCAGGTACACATTCTTCTTACAATTAGCCAAATATATACTGTCGGTATCGTCCAAACAGTGCGTGCATGCGCGGTATCCCTTGTTTGTCTGTCCTGAAAGGTTACTGAGAGCAGGCCAATCATTGATGGTCACGAACAACAACGCCTTTAGGTAAAATTCTTCCCCCATGTGCTCATCCCACGCACGTACACCTGTTCCATTCCACAGTTGTAAGAGTTCTTCAACTAATGGCCTTAGGTACACATCAATGTCGTTGCCGGGTTGCTTAGGGCCTTGGATGAGCACTGGCATCATAATGAACTTCCGCTTCATGCACAACCAAGGAGGAAGGTTATACAAACATAGAGTCACAGGCCAGGTGCTATGGTTGTTGCTCTGCTCCCCAAAAGGATTAATGCCATCTATGCTTAGACCAAACCATACGCTCCTTGCGTCATCTGCAAACTCCTTCCCGTACTTTCTTTCAATTTTTCTCCACTGCGACCCGTCAGCGGGTACTCTCAACTTTCCGTCTTTCTTACGGTCTTCTCTGTGCCATCGCATCGCCTTGGCATGCTCTTTGTTTTGGAACAAACGTTTCAACCGTGGTATTATAGGAGCATACCACATCACCTTGGCAGGAATCTTTTTCCTGGGGCGCCGGCCCTCGACATCACCAGGGTCATCGCGGCAGATCTTATAGCGCAATGCACCACATACCGGGCAAGCGTTCAAATCCTTGTACTCACCGCGGTAGAGGATGCAATCATTAGGGCATGCATGTATCTTCTGCACCTCTAACCCTAGAGGGCAGACAACCTTCTTTGCTTCGTACGTACTCTCGGGCAATTCGTTGTCCTTTGGAAGCATATCCTTTATCATTACCAGCAACTTTCCAAATCCCTTGTCAGATACACCATTCTCTGCCTTCCATTGCAGCAATTCCAGTGTGGTGCCCAGCTTTTTCTTGTCACCTACGCAATTCGGGTACAACAATTTTTTGTGATCCTCTAACATGCGCTGCAACTTCTTCTTCTCCAAATCACTTGCGCAGTTTCTCTTTGCATCGGCAATGGCCCAACCTAGATCATCAACGGGCTCATCTGATGCCTCTTCTTCAGCTTCTTCCTGCATTGCCGGCTCACCTTCTTCCCGCATTACCGGCTCAGCTTCTTCCCCCATTGTTGTATCATCGTATTCAGGGAACCCATGGCCATGATAGCTGTCGTCGTCCTCTTCTTCTTCATTGTCTTCCATCATAACCCCTCTTTCTCCGTGCTTTGTCCAAACATTATAATGGGGCATGAAACCGGTCTTAAACAGGTGGACGTGAATGGTTCTTGACGTAGAGTAATTGTGACCATTCTTACAGCGAGCACATGGACAAGGCATAAAACCATCCGCCCACTTGTTTGCCTCAGCCGCAAGCAGAAAAGTACGCACGCCCTCAACGAACTGGGGAGAGCATCGGTCATCGTACATCCATTGCCGGCTCATCTTCATTACACAACACCGAATAGACCAAATTAATACAAGTTCATACATAAAGTTCATACAACACTTAAATGCAACAAAGAAATAATTCTCTAGCTAATGCATTTAAATGCAACAACAAATACGATCAAGATCGCAACTAAGGTAACAATGGATCCAACAGCATAATGATACCAAGCCTCACTATCGATGGCATATTTTCTAATCTTTCTAATCTTCAAGCGCATTTTCTCCATCTTGATCTTGTGATCATCGACGACATCGGCAACATGCAACTCCAATTCCATCTTCTCCCCCTCAATTCTTTTCAATTTTTCTTTCAAGTACTCGTTTTCTCTTTCAACTAAATTTAACCTCTCGGCAATAGGGTCGGTTGGAATTTCAGGTTCAGATACCTCCTAGAAAAAATTTCTATGTCAACTTGATGGGCATAATTTGTCATAAACACGAAATGCAACTAGTTTTAAAAGAGAATATACATACCACATCCGAATCATAACAAGGACTAGGGCCGACGGGGACGGATATCAAAACCATGGCACTATATGTATAACAAACAACGTACGGGTAAGATAATTATACGAGTAACTATATATCCCAATCACAAACATCAATTTTTATATAAAATTTCATGAACAAGAGGCTCACCACAAGGTGGTGCCGGCGACGGGACGGTGCGGGCGATCGACCGTGGCTACGATGGAGATTTAGAAGGCACTAAGTAAACCACACCTACATATGCAAACTAAGTGTTATTTTTGACCTCAAATTGCATATAAATCAAATACTAGCACATATATATATATCCTCCCAAATTAATAAACTCACAAATTAATCACTATATAAACCAATGCAAGAGCTAATCTAGCAATGAGATATGAAAGGACAAAGTTGCTAACCTTTGTGATCATTTGAATGGATGAGGGCCTTCAAATCTTGACAAATTTTGGGCAAATTTTGTGATGAACTCGAGAGGAAGAAGGGAAGAACAGAGGAGAGGGCCCGAGAGGGGAAAGGGGGAAGAACAGAGTGCTGGTGGACGAAGGGTTTATATAGGACGACCTTTAGTACCGGTTCGTGGCACGAACCGGTACTAAAGGTGCTGGAGGGGCCCCACTCTGGCAACATCCTGCCACCACTCTCATTAGTACCGCTTCGTGGCACGAACCGGTGCTAAAGGTTCGCCACGAACCGGTACTAATGAAAGCAGCCCGGCTAGCCGTTGGAACCGGCACTAATGTATACATTAGTGCTGGCTCAAATACAAACCGGCACTAATGTGCTTCACGATTGACCCTTTTTCTACTAGTGTTAGAACGATCGGTGCAATTATTGATATGAAGGAAGGAAATATTAGATTCCAATTTCCGTTAAGGAAAGGCATGGAACACTTTCCTAGAAACAAAATAAAATTAACATATGAATCTATCATGAGAGCCACTTATGGATTGCCTACCAAAGATGACAATACCTAGATCTATCCTTGCTTTTATGCCTAGCTAGGGGCGTTAAACGATAGCGCTTGTTGGGAGGCAACCCAATTTTATTTTTAGTTTTTTTCTTTTTTCTTCTGTTTAGGAATAAATATTTGATCGAGCCTCTGTTTAGATGATAGTTATTTTATATTGCTGAAAACTGCAGAAACTTTCTGTTCACGAAAATAATTTTAAAAAATCACCAGAACGTGATTAAATATTGATTCCAATTTCTTCTGATCAATAAACAAATTGTCTAGGTCATCCTATTTTGGCTGAAATTTTGGAGTTCGAGAAGTTTGCGTTAGTTACAGATTACTACAGACTGTTCTGTTTTTGACAGATTCTGTTTTTCGTGTGTTTTTTGTTTATTTTGATGAATCTATGGCTAGTAAAATAGTTTATAAACCATAGAGAAGTTGGAATACAGAAGTTTTAACACCAATATAAATAAAGAATGAGTTCATTACAGTACCTTGAAGTGGTGTTTGATTCTCTTTCGCTAACGTAGCTCACGAGATTTTCTGTTAAGTTTTGTGTTGTGAAGTTTTCAAGTTTTGGGTGAAAGATTTGATGGATTATGGAACAAGGAGTGGCAAGAGCTTAAGCTTGGGGATGCCCATGGCACCCCAAGATAATCTAAGGACACCAAAAAGCCAAAGCTTGGGGATGCCCCGGAAGGCATCCCCTCTTTCGTCTACTTCCATCGGTAACTTTACTTGGAGTTGTATTTTTATTCACCACATGATATGTATTTTGCTTGGAGCGTCTTGTATTATTTGAGTCTTTGCCTTTTAGTTTATCACAATCATCCTTTCTGTACACACCTTTTGAGAGAGACACACTTGATTCGGAAATTGTTAGAATACTCTATGTGCTTCACTTATATCTTTTGAGTTATGTAGTTTTTGCTCTAGTGCTTCACTTATGTCTTTTAGAGCACGGTGGTGGATTTGTTTTACAGAAACTATTGTTCTCTCATGCTTTACTTAGATTATTTTGAGAGTCCTACAAAACAGCATGGTAGTTTGCTTTAACAATGATAGGCATTCAAGATTAAAAAAAGGAAAAAATTTCTTATGAGTGTGTTGAATATTATGAGAAGTTTGATACTAGATAATTGTTTTGAGATATGAAGATGGTGATATTAGAGTCATGCTAGTTGAGTAGTTTTCAATTTGAGAAATACTTGTGTTGAAGTTTGTGATTCCCGTAGCATGCACGTATGGTGAACCGTTATGTGATGAAGTCGGAGCATGATTTATTTATTGATTGTCTTCCTTATGAGTGGCGGTCGAGGACGAGCGATGGTCTTTTAGTACCAATCTATCCCCATAGGAGCATGTGCATAATACTTTTCTTTGATAATTTGTAGATTTTTGCAATAAGTATATATGAGTTCTTTATGACTAATGTTGAGTCCATGGATTATACGCATTTTTCCTCCTTCCACCATTGCTAGACTCTCTAATACCGCGCACTTTTCGCCGGTATCATACACCCACCATATATCTTCCTCAAAACAGCCACCATATCTACCTATCATGGCATTTCCATAGCCATTCCGAGATATATTGCCACGCAACTTACCACTGTTTCATTTACTATGACACGCTCCGTCATTGTCATATTGCTTCGCATGATCATGTAGTTGACATTATATTTGTGGCAAAGCCACCATTCATAATTCTTTCATACATGTCACTCTTCATTCATTGCATATCCCGGTACACCGCTGGAGGCATTCACATAGAGTCATATTTTGTTCTAATTATTGAGTTGTAATTGTTGAGTTGTAAGTAAATAAAAGTGTGATGATCATCATTTTTAGAGCATTGTCCCAAGTGAGGAAAGGATGATGGAGATATGATTCCCCCACAAGTCGGGATGAGACTCTGGACGGAAAAAAAGAGGCCATAAAAAAAGGCCCAAATAAAAAAATGAGAGAAAAGAGAGAAGGGATAATGCTACTATCCTTTTACCACACTTGTGCTTCAAAGTAGCACCATGATCTTCATGATAGAGAGTCTATTATGATATCACTTCCATATACTAGTGGGAAACTTTTCATTGTAGAACTTGGCTTGTATATATTCCAATGATGGGCTTCCTCAAAATGCCATAGGTCTTCGTGAGCAAGCAAGTTGGATGCACACCCACTTAGTTCATTTTGTTGAGCTTTCATATACTTATAGCTCTAGTGCATCCGTTGCATGGCAATCCCTACTCACTCACATTGATAACTATTGATGGGCATCTCCATAGCCCGTTGATATGCCTAGTTGATGTGAGACTATCTTCTCCTTTTTTTCTTCTCCACAACCACCATTCTATTCAACATATAGGACTATGTCCATGGCTCACACTCATGTATTGCGTGCAGATTGAAAAAGTTTGAGAACAGTAAAAGTATGAAAAAATTGCTTGGCTTATCGTCGGGGTTGTGCATGATTTAAATATTTTGTGTGGTGAAGATAGAGCATAGCCAGACTATATGATTTTGTAGGGAAAACTTTCTTTGGGCATGTTATTTCGAGAAGACATAATTTCTTAGTTAGTATGCTTGAAGTATTATTATTTTTATGTCAATATTAAACTTTTGTCTTGATTCTTTTGGATCTGAATATTCATACCACAATTAAGAGAATTACATTGAAACTATGCCAAGTAGCATTCCACATCAAAAATTCTGTTTTTATCATTTACCTACTCGAGGACGAGCAGGAATTAAGCTTGGGGATGCTTGATTCGTCTCCAACGTATCTATAGTTTTTGATTGTTCCATGCTATATTATATTTTGTTTTGGACATTATCGGGCTTTATTATACACTTTTATACTATTTTTGAGACTAACCTATTAACCGGAGGCCCAGCCCAGAATTGTTGTTTTTTGCCTATTTCAGAGTTTCGCAGAAAAAGAATATCAAACGGAGACCAGGCGGAATGAAACCTTCGGGAACGTGATTTTCAGAACGAACATGATCCAGAGGACTTGGACCCTACCTCAAGACATCACCAGGAGGGCACGAGGTAGGGGGCGCGCCTACCCCCAGGGCGCGCCCTCCACCCTCGTGGGCCCTACGTTGCTCCACCGACATAATTCTTCCTCCTATATATACCCACGTGCCCCCAAACTACCAGATACGGAGCCAAAAACCTAATTCCACCGCCGCAACCTTCTGTACCCATGAGATCCCATCTTGGGGCCTTTTCCGGAGCTCCGCCGGAGGGGGCATCGATCACGGAGGGCTTCTACATCAACACCATAGCCTCTCCGATGATGTGTGACTAGTTTGCCTCAGACCTTCGGGTCCATAGTTATTAGCTAGATGGCTTCTTCTCTCTTTTTGTATCTCCGTACAATGTTCTCCCCCTCTCTTGTGGAGATCTATTCAATGTAATCTTCTTTTGCGGTGTGTTTGTTGAGACCGATGAATTGTGGGTTTATGATAAAGTTTATCTATGAACAATATTTGAATCTTCTCTGAATTATTTTATGTATGATTGGTTATCTTTGCTAGTCTCTTCGAATTATCAGTTTGGTTTGGCCTACTAGATTGATCTTTCTTGCAATGGGAGAAGTGCTTAGCTTTGGGTTCAATCTTGTGGTGTCCTTTCCTAGTGACAGTAGGGGCAGCAAGGCACGTATTGTATTGTTGCCATCAAGGATAACAAGATGGGGGTTTACATCGTATTGCATGAGTTTATCCCTCTACATCATGTCATCTTGCTTAAAGTGTTACTCTGTTCTTATGAACTTAATACTCTAGATGCATGCTGGATAGCGGTCGATGTGTGGAGTAATAGTAGTAGATGCAGGCAGGAGTCGGTCTACTTGTCTCGGACGTGATGCCTATATACATGATCATACCTAGATATTCTCATAACTATATATGCTCAATTATGTCAATTGCTCAACAGTAATTTGTTCACCCACCGTAATACTTATTCTCTTGAGAGAAGCCTCTAGTGAAAACTATGGCCCCTGGTTCTATTTTCCATCATATTAATATCCCGGCAACAAGCTATTTCTGGCGCCATTTATTTTACTTTGCATCTTTATTTACTCTTTATCATAAAAATACAAAAAAAATATTATCTTATCATATCTATTAGATCTCACTCTCGTAAGTGAGCGTGAAGGGATTGACAACCCCTTTATTGCGTTGGTTGCGAGGATTTATTTGTTTGTGTAGGTGCGAGGGACTCGTGCGTGGCCTCCTACTGGATTGATACCTTGGTTCTCAAAAACTGAGGGAAATACTTACGCTACTTTGCTGCATCACCATTTCCTCTTCAAGGGAAAACCAACGTAGTGCTCAAGAGGTAGCAACCGACGGTACGCGGGGCTGGCGTGTGCAATTGGTGCTGGCCGCATGCGGAATAGGGGAGGCTCGGACCTAGGGTCCATTCTCGGGCGGGCCAGTTCGGGGCCCGGGCCGGTTCGGAGCCTATGCTTCAGGTAGGTGTGGTCGTTCGTGGCCTGGGATTTGCTCGCGGGTGGTTCTTACCCTCCCCTCATGGGTAAGGTGGTCGGTGATGGTGTTCGTGACATCGTCGTTCCGGTGAGCGGATTAGCCCCGATGGCCACGAACATGGCGTCGTGTGAACCTGCCTAAGCATGGCCATGGTGCTTGTCGCCGACGGCCATTGGCAGTTCCTAAGTTGTGTCCCACCTAGTCCACATGGTTTGGTAGGGATGAAGGCATGGGTGCTTCCTACGGTGGAGGTGCCTATCCGGACTTGTGGACTGATGCCGAGCTAGGAGTTGAGGAGGTCCCTCGACTCTTCCTATTGTGGTCGAGCGCGCGGTGAAGCAAGCGGAGAATGATGTGTGGCGGCAGGGATGCCGGGGCGGCTTCCCCGGATGGCGGTCCGCATGGTGGCTCTTCAGCGGGCACTAGCGTGGCGATGGTGGCTCTCCGTCTGGGTTATGGGGGCATCAGAAGGTGTAGCATAGGGTGTCTCTGGCATGCTCTCTGCTCTCGCAGGGGCAGCCCAGATCCGGATCTACGGATTTGACCTCCTCATGCTCGTCCTGGCGACCTCTTGGTGATACATGTGAGCTAACGACCAAAAGCTCTGCGCCTGGGCGCCGACGACAGGGCTTCGGGTGAAAACCTTTGTCCACTGTGGACTGGTAGTGGCGACACTCGACGCCGTTCTCCCTCTTGAGGGTGTTGTCATGGAGTTTAGGTGTGTTCAAATCTTCCTATCTTCCTTGTTGATAGCGTAGTCGCGTGCGTTCTATGTGTGTCGAGTATCCTGGAATCTGCTTTGTAAGAGGGCTACCTCATCATCTTGTATTGTTCGGCTATGTACTTTGTTCGGTTGTTACTTTATTTATAAAGCCAGGCGACCGTCTCTTTCGAGATTTACACTGAATTGGATGGGCCAATCGGTTAGTCGTGTTGGCCAAAGAACTTGTCACATCTTACTGATCAGCTCGTCAAATTTATTCTTGCATGATATTTTGATTACCGTTTTTCATGTAATCAGGTGAACTGAGGTGCGTTGACATGTGTTGTCGTCTCGCAGTAGCCGACCGGCCGTAGACATGTTTTTTCGTCTCAGGCATACTAACTACTTGTTGTTGTGTGTTATGCCTTATTATGAAGAAACCAAACTATTAGTTGTGTTTGGGTAGTCAAACCAACTACCATTCCCGTAAATGTGTCGGCACATATTGAAACAAAAGCTATAAAAATGATTACTACAATATATTAATCATGTTATCACACAAAAATAGTATGGTTAAAATGTTGAGTAACATATAAGAGAGCATCATGAATCATATGGCAAGCACATTTAAGCCTAACCCCATTCATATGCATAGGGATTTTGTGAGCAAACAATTGATGGGAGCTAGAATCAACTAGCATAGGAAGGCAAAAACAAGCATGACTTCAAAAATTTCAACACATAGAGAGGAAACTTGATATTATTGAGAATCCCACAAGCATATGTTCCTCCCTCATAATAATTTTTAGTAGCATAAAACATTCCATTCATGATCCACAAGCATAGAACTTTTATTACTCTTCTCATAAGCTATTCTCTTCTCGTTCGTAATAGTGGGTGTATCATACGAAACTCGAATACTATAAATTGTTTCCAAACTAAAAGTGTAATGTTCAGCAAAATAGTATTCCTAATTATGAAAAGTTTTATAAGAAAGATCATCACTACTTTTTATAATATAAGTATCGTCACAATAATCATCATTAGCAGCAACTTTGTTCTCATCATAGTCAATTGAAACCTCTTCCAATATAGTGGAATCATTACTAAATGAAGTCATGACATCCGCAAATCCACTTTTATCATTATAATAAGATTCAGCACCCTCCAAAATAGTAGGATAATTATTATCTAAAGTTGACACTCTTCCAAACCCACTTTCATAAATATTGAAATCATCATAAATAGGAGGCATGCAATCATCATAACGAATTCGATCTTTCAATGTATGGGGCTAAAAAGATCATGTTCATTAGTCAAAGCATCCTCAAGCTTAGGACAAACATTAATAGCAGCAAATAAATTCTCATACATGTCATTCTCATCAAACATAGCATCCCCAAGCTTGTGGTTTTGCATATAATAAGCATAATCACTCACATCATTAATAGTATGTATAGCACCAATAGAATAACAATTATTATCATCATAATTTTCAAAGTTGGTGCGAAAAATATTTTCAACATTACAAGTATCCTTATTTTCCCAATCATCGTCAATTAATAGTTCCTTTGGACATGGTCCCATAAGACCAAAAAAATATCATCATCAAGTGTATCAGCTTCCACAGTTATATTTGATTCATCCTCATGAGGTACTGTTGGGGAACGAAGCATGAAAATCAAAATTTTTAATGCGAACCCAAGATCTATCTAGTAAAAGCATAGCAAAGAGAGGGGAAAGTGTGTCTACATACCCTCCTAGACTGAAAGCGGAAACATATATAACACGGTTGATGTCCTCGTACTCTTCGCGATCCAATCACGATCTAACCGATCTAGTGCCGTACGGTACGGCAACTCCGAGTTTAGCACACGTGCGGCTTGATGATGTGTCCTACTCCTTGATCCAGCAAGAGAAGGAGGAGAAGTAGATAGTATGACAACCAACACGACTGCATGGTGGTGATTGTGGTGGTGGGGTCGGAATACCGGCAGGGCTTCGCTAAGAGAAAAACCATGGACGAGAACTATGCCCGGAGGGAGAGAACGGGCAGCAGCCAAGGCCAATGTGTTGGGGGGCCTGCTGCACCCCCTTCCCTATATTTATATGCATAGGAGGACTGGGTGTCCAGCCGTATTCCTAATAGGAGTTGGGGCCAAACGGGAAGAGGACTTGGACTCCAAGTCCAATCCTATTCCTACTAGGTCTCACATTTTTCCCCCTTCCATAGCCACATGGGCTTTTGAGGACTTGGTGCGCCTAGCCCAATAAGGCCAGGGCACCTCACCTCAGCCCATGCGAGCCCTTGGGACCTGGTGGGCCCACTTGTGGACTTCTGGACCCCACCGGAATCCACCGGAACCTTCTGGAAGCTTCCCGATACAATACCGAAAAAACTGCACCCTTTTCCGGAACCCAAATATGAATTCTCATATATAAATCTTTACCTCTCGACTATTCCGAGACTCCTCATGACATCCGGGATCTCATCCGGGACTCCGAAGAACATTCGGTTACCAATCATCAAATATCCCAATACTACCCTAGTGTCATCAAACATTAAGAGTGCGACCCTATGGGTTCGGTAATCATGTAGTCATGACCGAGAGACCTTTGCGGTCAATTACCAATAGTGGGATCTGGATGCCCATATTGGTTCCAACATATTCCACGAAGATCTTTCATTGGTTAAACCATGATGTCACGGATTCGGTTAATCCCGTATGGAATTCCCTTTGTCCGGCGATATGTTACTTGCCCGAGATTCGGTCGTCGGTATATCCATACCTAGTCCAATTTCATTTCCGGAAAGTCTCTTTACTCGTCTGTAATATAAGATCTCGTAACTAACTCATTAGGCACATTGCTTGCAACCTCTTTACGATGTTGTATTACCCAGAGGGCCCATAGATATCTCTCCGTCATACGGAGTGACAAATCAGAGCCTCGATCCATAGACACCTTCGGAAATACCTGTGCAGCACATTTATGGTCGCTCAATTATGAAGTGACATTTGATAGCACACAAGGCATTACTCCCATATCCGGGAGTGACATGATCACTCAAGTTCCTTTTCCTTTTATGTTTATTTTTCTCTTCTTTGTGTTTTTCTTTTCTTTACATTTTTCACTATCACTTTTTCATTTTGGGAAAATGTTTTAAATTCCTGAACATGTTTTAAAATTGTGATTTTTTTTGAAATCATGATCTTTTTTTAAGTTGTTAAGATATTTTTTAATTCATAAACATTTTCAGAAAAACATGAACTTTTTTTAAAATACATTAATAATTTGTGAAAATATTGAGAAAAAAAATCAAGTTCTTGAACATTCCTTCAACCATGAACATTTTTTGAAATTTCAAAAGTATTTTCTGAAATCATGAACATTTTTTGAAACTGTGAACATTTTCTAATTTGATGAACAATTTTAAAATTCATGAAGATTTTTGAATTTGTGAACATTTTTCTGAAATCATGAACATTTTTTTGAAATTCATGAATATTTTTTCGAAATAGTGATCATTTTTAAAATTCATGAACATTCCTTCCACAGTGAATATTTTTTGGAATTTGTAAAAGTTTCTTTAAATCATGAACATTTTTTGAAACCATGAACATTTTTAAAATTTGATGAACAATTGTTATCCTCATGAACTTTTTTTAATTTGTGAACATGTTTTTGAAATCATGAACACTTTTTGGAGTCATGAACATTTATTGTTTAAAAGGCGCATTTTAAAAATTTCGGAACTTCTTTAATCACGAATTATTCCAATAGAAAACCCAAAACCCGAAAAAAAGAAAACAAAAAGTAGAGTGCTCGGACATGGGCCGACCATACGGGCGCACTGCCCAGTTGCCATGTAGGAGGTCTCCGTTGGGGAGCTCCTAGTTGGCACTCTAAGTGCCACTTTCCTCAACCAGCGCCCACAGCACATTGTGCGCCAGCTCCCGTGGGCCAGGCCAGGAAAGGAGGCGACCGCTGGTTCGGGAGTCGCTCGTCTCCCATCTCGCGGGATCGCTGGTTCAGGGCAGTTGCTCGTTTCCCATCTCATGGTCAATGGTTGACCAGGCCAGTTGACTACTTTACAATTTTATTTTTCTTTCAGAAACCCCCCTCTCCCCAAAAATCACCAAATTCGAAAAAAGTTCATCTCTTTTGAAAAAACGTTCAGCAATTTCAAAGAATAGTTCATCAATTTGGAAAAAAGTTCATCAATTTTGGAAAAAGTTCATCGAATTTGAAAAAAGTTCGCTGAATTTGGAAAAAAGGTTCATCAAATTTTAAGAAAATTTCATTAAATTAGAAAAATTTCATCGAAATTGAAAAAAAGTTCATTGATAATTGAAAAAGTTCATTGGAATTTGAAAAAGTTCAGTGAATTTGAAAAAAAAAGTTCATCGATTTGAAGAAAAAGTTCAAGAATTATAAAAAAACATCAAGGCCACAAGAATAAAAAGAAAAAACGAAAACGAAAACGATAAAGGAAAAGGTAAAAGGACAGATGAAATAAGAAAAGAAGTAAAAGGATGTTAGTGATCATATCTAGCTAGGTGGCGCGGAGGTAGTTGCCAGGTTAGGGGTTCGATAACCGTCGGGGGCGCTACCTTTTTTGCCTCTAAATAACGGAAAGGAACCAGGGTTAGATGGGCCGGCCCATCAGGGGGCGCTGCAAGCGCCCGTTTGCAGAATACACATTAACGGGCACCTACAGCATCAAATAGGATTTGCCTCTCCGTTGGCAACGGGAAAATATTCGTATATGGAGAGATCCCTATAGCACACGGTGGACTAATGTTTGTCAGATTACTCCTTGCCATGTCTAGCCGTAACTAAATCATCTAAATGCAGAAACAAATATGACTAACGAATTGAAAATCCCAACAATGAAGGAATCGAGAATCAGCAAGAAGGCAATTATTAATCGAATCCTACCAATCAAGCTCAATCGTAAGATTCATAATTTTATAGTAGTAACTAGCAAGATACGTATGCATCAGCATCAATTACATATAGTAGGCGATCCAAATCGATCAGCCTGCAACAGCGGGCGAGTTGCTCGCACCAAAGAAACATGGCCGACTCGTTGCCGGACGACGTGGTCATGGATATCCTCTCGCGCATAAAGGACGTCGGTCCATGTTGAAACAAGAATACTCCTAATGTTTGCTTACTCTGTTGCATTTATACACGTATATCATGCATGCACGCTGGAGGTTACTGTATAAATGTTGTTATTTTTATGTGTAAATGAACAAATTAGTCGGTCCCTCCATTTCAAATTATTTCAAGTACCATGTTGGTCCTGAGTAAAATAACTTTAAGTTTGACCAAAACTTTTAATCAAAATAGACATACACTTATAACATCAAAGATTTGTCTTAACATTTTTTTCTAATATATACACACATATAGTTGATATTTTACATCTTGATATGGTCTCTCTATAGACTTTATCAATTTTGAAGATGTTTGACTAATATAGGATATACCTACGGCTTTAAATATTTTTGTAATGGAAGGAATAGTATATATTTTCTTATACCTTAAGTCGTAACAAACGGTCCTTTTTTATTTCTTTTTGAGATGCAAACACGTATGTTCTTCTAGAAGCACATATCTCCATGCATAAATGAACATATAGAAGCATGTTTTCTTCCTACTCTTTTTTATCTAATTGTCACAAGATTTGCTTCTCTATATATCACCAATTCACTATTGATTTCTTTTTGATTATTTAAACAAGTGTTGGCAGAACAACACATGGGCATTAATGACTACGTGAGAACCAACCAAACTAATTTTGCATTAATGACTACGTGCGAACCAACCAAACGACGTACAACCTCCTCCAATAGGAGTAGAGACGAGATAGGCGGACAGGTGATAGTCAAACAAGGAAGGCCATATGCTTACGAGGAGAGCTAAGTGGAAAGAGGGGATTGTGTCCCGATATTTTCCAGGAGAGAGTTAACGGGAAAGATTGCGTGCTAATTTCTTTTGAACAGAACATAGTTGGTAGGGTACACAAAAATAGTGGCTTGATTTACAAGACTACGTGCCGATTTCTTTTGAATAGAAGATAGTTGGTAGGGAATGCAAACATAGACGGACATCCATTCATCGTTCCGTGTCAATTGCATTAATGGCTTGATCTACAAATTGATTTTGCAGTCGGTTTCCAAACTATTTTTGCATTAATCACTACGTGCAAACGACCCGAACGACGTACGGACTCCTCCATTAGGAGTAGCGACGAGGGAGGCGGACATGCGGTAATCAAACAAGAAAGGCCATGCGTACGAGGAGAGCTAATCAGAAGGAGGGGATTATGCCCTGATATTTTCCAGAAGAGAGTTAATGGGAAAGATTACGTGCTAATTTCTTTTGAACATAACATAGTTGGTAGGGAACACAAAAATAGTGGATTGATTTACAAGATTACGTGCCGATTTCTTTTGAATAGAAGATAGTTGGTAGGGAATGCAAACATAGACGGACATCCATTCATCGTTCCGTGTCAATTGCATTAATGGCTTGATCTACAAATTGATTCTGCAGTCGGTTTCCAAACTATTTTTGCATTAATCACTACGTGCAAACGACCCGAACGACGTACGGACTCCTTCATTAGGAGTAGCAACGAGGGAGGCGGACATGCGGTAATCAAACAAGAAAGGCCATGCGTACGAGGAGAGCTAATCGGAAGGAGGGGATTATGCCCCGATATTTTCGAGAAGAGAGTTAATGGGAAAGATTACGTGCTAATTTCTTTTGAACATAACATAGTTGGTAGGGAACACAAAAATAGTGGATTGATTTACAAGATTACGTGCTGATTTCTTTTGAATAGAACATAGTTGGTAGGGAATGCAAACATAGACGGACATCCATTCATCGTTCCTGTCAATTGCGTTAATGGCTAGATTTACAAATTGATTCGGCAGTCGGTTTCCAAACTATTTGCGCATTAATGACTACGTGCGAACCAACCAAACGACATAGTATGAACTCCTCCATTAGGAGTAGAGATGATGAAGCACTATGATTTTGGCGACTAGAAGGAAGCAATTGTTTACGTGGTTGGAAACATGTTATACGAACCGGTGAAGCATGTTAATTTTGAGTCGATGTGGAAGCAAAAAGCAATTAGCAATAGAAGCATAGTTTTGGTGCAGTGGAAACGAATATAAACTTTTTTTTGTGTAAAAACAACTTTTTATTTGCGTGGGAAGCAAATTTGGTAACATTGGATACAAAGTTTGCTTTATAAGGAAACAAACAACATGGTGCACAAGCTTATTTCGCCGGATTGATTATTTTCCTTTAAAATCAATTTGTAAGATTTGTTTTGCTCCCTAAAATCACGTGAATCACAACATCGATGGAGCAGGTGCTCCGGCGACCTCTTGAAGGCCGGGAATCACAACATCCGCGTGGCATTTATGCAGCGTGAAGCTATTGTGTGCGGTGGCGCCGCGCATTGGCTCTTGTACGGAGTGCCTGCTGCAATCTACACTCTTGATCTGAGCAATGAAACTGGACACGTCTCCATTACAGAATTGAAGGGCATAGATAATCTTTGGGTCTTAGGTGTTCTTTGCGTCTTAGGTCTGCGTGACAAACCATACCTTACCATTGATACCGAGGCCAAGCTCATGTTGTTCTGCTTGCAGCAGGATGGTCACCAAGTGCAGATCTGGACGTCGCGCGACAACAAGATGTTCTTCCAATCTTCAATACTCAAGTTAAAACAACGTGTCTGTAAATGCTTGGGAGAGAAAAGCGGCATTGTGCTCATCATGGATAAGCAGCGGGTTGTCTATGTTGCTGATGTTAAGACAGGGGTGATGCAGGAGGTGACCCAATGGCCATACAATATCGGCCTCTGCCGCCAAAATACGGTACTCGTGGAAATGGACTGGCCGGCCTTCTTTGCTTTTCGGCTTGATGTTGCAGACACATGAGATCATGTCACGTTCTTTTGCAGTTCTAGGTGCGGCTTGGATGCGTATGGAGAATCCTAAACACCATAGGATCTATTGACAAGTGTTGCTTACGGTTGACTCTCGTCCATGTCAACCAGGTCGCATGGTTGTTTATCATTTTAGTTACTTATTAGGGCTACTCTAGGTTTTGTGTCTTTCTCCTAAAGAATCATCATTTACAAATTATGTATCTTGTTCCTTCCATGTTTCATATATTAAAAAAACTTTTTATAAGTTTCTAACTTAACTCTTAATCAGAACACATTAATTTGAAACTAGGAAGATGAGCTATGAACAAAGAGTATTCAACTTATTTTGATGATGGAAAATGACTTAAAACCTTGCTATGGACATAGATCGCCTCCTGTTTCGCGAGAGCTCACGTACGTACAGGTTCACAATATGTATATGCGGCCAAGCGCTCTTGCGGCTCCCCGGTTCCTCGTGCTGTTCACAGATTGATCTGGCCCTTGCAGCTAGTTTGTGGTTGCGCTGCTCTATCGTTGCCTGTGAGTAGGGTTCCCTATGCTGCCCAGATCTGTCGTCTTCTCTGTTCCCCTTAATTTCCGCAAATCTCACATCTGGTGGTTGGAGTAAGACATTATTTCGATGTTTTAATCATCTTCCATCGTGCACTCGTGCTTGGTTGGTCTCTGTTTGCCAATTCCTCCTTTGTCCATTGTTGGCTCTGTTTGCTTTTTTTTTTGTGAGAATCATTGGCTCGGATTGCTGACACATTTGTTTGCACTCGTTGTTTTTAGTTTTTGTGCTCTTTTCTTCAATGTGTGTCCTTGCTTGGTTTTCGTCCGCCCTTTCTGATTCTTCCCCGCCAAATAAAATAAAAGATATCTACATGCAGACGCATCCACGTTATTGTATACAATTTATTCTTGTTTCTTTTGTGTTAAAATGCATCTTGTTTCCCAACACTAGTAGAAAAAGGGTCAAACGTGAAGCACATTAGTGCCGGTTTGAATTTGAGCCGGCACTAATGTGTACATTAGTGCCGGTTCCAACGGCTAGCCGGGCCGCTCTCATTAGTACCGGTTCGTGGCGAACCTTTAGCACCGGTTCGTGCCATGAACCAGTACTAAAGTGAGTGGCGGCAGGATGTTGTCAGTCCGGGGCCCCTCCAGCACCTTCAGTACCGGATCGTATCACGAACCGGTACTAAAGGTCGTCCTACATAGACCCTTCGTCCATCCGAGCTCGCTCTGTTTTTCCCCTTTTCCCTCTCCTCTCTGTTCTTTCCCCTCTTCCACTCAAGCTCATCACACATTTTGCCCAAGATTTGAAGGCCCCCATCCATTCAAATGATCATAAAGGTTAGCAACTCTTTCCTTTCATCTCTCATTGCTAGATTAGCTCGTGCAATGCTTTATATAGTGATTGATTTTTGAGTTTAGTAATTTGGGAGGAATTATATATATGTGCTAGTATTTGATTTATATGCAATCTGAGGTCAAAAATAACTCTTAGTTTTGCATATGTAGGTGTGGTTTACTTAGTACCTTCTAAATCTCCGTCGTAACCACCGTCGATCGCTCGCAACGTCCCGTCGCCGGCACCACCTTGTGGTGAGCCTCTTGTTCATGAAGTTTTATATAAAAAAATGATGTTTGTGTGATTTGGATATATAGTTACTCGTATAATTATCTTACCCATACGTTGTTTGTTATGCATAGTGCCATGGTTTTGATATCCGTCCCCGTCGGCCCTCGTCCGGGTTATGATTCGGATGTGGTATATTCTCTTTTAAAACTATTCATTGCATTTCGTGTTTATGATAAATTATGCCCATCAAGTTGACATAGATATTTGTATGTAGGGGGTAGTTGAACCCGAAATTCCAACCGACCCTATTGTCGAGAGGTTAAATTTAGTTGAAAGAGAAAACGGGGATTTGAAGGAAAAATTGAAAAGAATTGAGGGGGGGGGATGGAATTGGCGTTGCATGTTGCCGATGTCGTCGATGATTACAAGATTGAGATGGAGAAAATGCGCTTGAAGATTAGAATGATTAGAAAATATGCCATTCATAGTGAGGCTTGGTATCATTATGCTGTTGGATCAATTGTTACCTTAGTTGCAATCTTGATCGCATTTGTTGTTGCATTTAAATTCTTTAGTTAGAGAGTTATTTGTTTGTTGCATTGAAGTGTAGTCTGCTCTTTATGTATGAACTTTATGTATGAACTTTATGTATTGTATTAATTTGATGTTTTCGGTGTTGTGTATTGATGATGAGCCGGCAATGGATGTACGATGACTGATGCTCTCCCGAGTTCATTAATGGCGTGCGTACTTTTCTACTTGCGGTTGAGGCAAACAATCGAGCGGATGGTTTTATGCATTGTCCATGTGCTGGCTGTAAGAATGGTCGCAATTACTCTACGTCAAGAACCATTCACGTCCACCTGTTTGAGTCCGGTTTCATGCCCCACTATAATGTTTGGACCAAGCATGGAGAAAGAGGGGTTATGATGGAAGAAAATGAAAAAGAAGAGGACGACGACAGCTATCCTGGCCATGGGTTCCCTGAATACGATGATACAACAATGAGGGAAGAAGCTGAGTCGGTAATGCGGGAAGAAGCTGAGCCGGCAATGCGGGAAGAAGCTGAAGAAGAGGCATCGGATGAGCCCGTTGATGAGCTAGGTCGGGCCATTGCCGATGCAAAGAGAAACTGCGCAAGTGATTTGGAGAAGAAAAAGTTGCAGCGCATGTTAGAGGATCACAAAAAATTGTTGTACCCGAATTGCGAAGGTGACAAGAAAAAGCTGGGCACCACACTGGAATTGCTGCAATGGAAGGCAGAGAATGGTGTATCTGACAAGGGATTTGGAAAGTTGCTGGTAATGATAAAGGATATGCTTCCAAAAGACAACGAATTGCCCGAGAGTATGTACCAAGCAAAGAAGGTTGTCTGCCCTCTAGGGTTAGAGGTGCAGAAGATACATGCATGCCCTAATGATTGCATCCTCTACCGCCGTGAGTACGAGGATGTGAACGCTTGCCCGGTATGCGGTGCATTGCGCTATAAGATCAGCCACGATGACCCTGGTGATGTCGAGGGCGAGCGCCCCAGGAAAAAGATTCCTGCCAAGGTGATGTGGTATGCTCCTATAATACCATGGTTGAAACGTTTGTTCCAAAACAAATAGCATGCCAAGGCGATGCGATGGCACAGAGAAGACCGTAAGAAAGACGGAAAGTTGAGAGTACCCGCTGACGGGTCGCAGTGGAGAAAAATCGAAAGAAAGTACGGGAAGGAGTTTGCAGATGACGCAAGGAACGTATGGTTTGGTCTAAGTGCAGATGGCATTAATCCTTTTGGGGAGCAGAGTAGCAACCATAGCACCTGGCCTGTGACTCTATGTTTGTATAAGCTTCCTCCTTGGTTGTGCATGAAGCGGAAATTCATTATGATGCCAGTGCTTATCCAAGGCCCTAAGCAACCCGGCAACAACATTGATGTGTACCTAAGGCCATTAGTTGAAGAACTCTTACAACTGTGGAATGGAACAGGTGTACGTACGTGGGATGAGCACATGGGGAAAGAATTTGACCTAAAGGCGTTGCTGTTCGTGACCATCAATGATTGGCTTGCTCTCAGTAACCTTTCAGGACAGACAAACAAGGGATACCGCGCATGCACGCACTGTTTGGACGATACCGACAGTATATATTTGGCTAATTGTAAGAAGAATGTGTACCTGGGACATCGTCGATTTCTTCCGAGCAGGCATCCCGTAAGAAAGAAAGGCAAGATTTCAAAGGTGAGGCGGATCACCGGACGAAGCCTCGCCACCGTACTGGTGCTGATGTACATGATATGGTCAAGGATTTGAAGGTGGTCTTTGGAAAGGGTCCTGGTGGACAACCTGTTCCGAATGACGCTGACGGACGCGCACCCATGTGGAAGAAGAAATCTATATTTTGGGACCTGCCCTATTGGAAAGACCTAGAGGTCCGCTCCGCAATCGACGTGATGCACGTGACGAAGAATCTTTGTGTGACCCTGCTTGGCTTCTTGGGCGTGTATGGGAAGACAAAAGATACACCTGAGGCACGGGAGGACCAGCAACGTATGCACGGAAAAGACGGCATACATCAGGGTCATGCAAGCTACACTCTTACCAAAGAAGAGAAGGAAATCTTCTTTGAATGCCTGCTTAGTATTAAGGTACCGTCTAGCTTCTCGTCGAATATAAAGGGAATAATAAACATGGCAGAGAAAAAGTTCCAGAACCTAAAGTCTCATGACTGCCACGTGATTATGACGCAACTGCTTCCGGTTGCATTGAGGGGGCTTCTACCGGAAAACGTTCGATTAGCCATTGTGAAGCTATGTGCATTTCTCAATGCAATCTCTCAGAAGGTAATCGATCCAGAAATCATACCAAGGTTAGAGAATGATTTGGTGCAATGTCTTGTCAGTTTCGAGTTGGTGTTCCCACAATCCTTCTTCAACATCATGACGCACGTCCTAGTTCACCTATGCGAAGAGATTAACGTTTTGGGTCCTGTATTTCTAGACAATATGTTCCCCTTTGAGAGGTTCATGGGAGTCTTAAAGAAATATGTTCATAACCGTGCTAGGCCAGAAGGAAGCATCTCCAAGGGCCATGAAAATCAGGAGGTCATTGAGTTTTGTATTGACTTTATTCCTGACCTTAACCCGATTGGTGTTCCTGAATCGCGGCATAAGGGCAGACTGGATGGAAAAGGCACGCTGGGAGGGGAACAAATAATATGTATGGACGGACATTCTCTCACTGAAGCACACTACACAGTTCTACAGAATTCCGCCTTGGTGGCTCCGCATATGGATGAACACAAGAATTTGCTACGCTCCAAACACACAGAGCGGTCTGATGACTGGATTACACGTGAACAAACCAGGAGTTTCGCCAGCTGGTTCAAGACACGTACCATGCATGACACCACTATTGAAGATGACTTGTACTTGCTGTCCCAGTTACCATCTTCGAATATAATGACTTTCAAAGGGTACGAGATAAATGGTAATACATTTTACACGATCGCCCAAGATAAGAAGAGCACCAACCAAAACAGTGGTGTCCGCTTTGATGCAGAAACCAAGACAGGAAAGAAAACATATTATGGTTATATACAGGACATATGGGAACTTGACTATCGACGTGGTTTGAAGGTCCCTTTGTTTCGGTGCAAATGGGTCAATATGACACAAGGCGGGGTAACGGAAGACCCGCAGTACGGAATGACAACAGTGGATCTCAACAATGTTGCGTATGCAGACGAACCATTCGTCCTAGCCAATGATGTGGCACAGGTTTTCTATGTGAAGGACATGTCTACCAAGCCAAGAAAAAGAAAAGATAAGGAAGCGAATGCATCGTACTATGAGCCAAAGCGGCACATAGTTCTTTCTGGGAAGAGAAACATCGTGGGAGTGGATGACAAGACAGACATGTCAGAATTTTATGAAAAGTTTGATGAAATTGCTAAATTCATAGTGAATATTCACCCGAGCATCCCGTTAAATGATGAAGATTTTCCATGGTTACGGCACAAAGGGACACACGCGAAGAAAAAGTTTCACACCCAAAGATCTGGGATGTGATCGGCTTCACTATCATCACTTTCTTCTGTGTTTCACACCCAGGAGGTAATCTTTGTAATAGTTAGGGTAGTTATGTGTTTTGGCATTTGAAACGCGAAGAAATTTTATGTGCAAACAAATTCTTTCATGTCTTTACTGATTTTTGTAAGCTAAATGACCCTGAAATTGAAAAGCATTTCAAATGAACTCAGAAAAGGTTAAAAGTTGGCATGGTATCATAATTTCACCCACATAGCATGTGCAAAAAAGTAGAGAGGGTTACAGCAAAAACTGGATGCACTTCATGTACTAAATGGACAATCTCTTTCGAAGTATCAGGGTTTCGGACGAAAACTCATCCGTTACAAAAGGCATTTCATTTTTTTAAGTAACCTAAGCATTATCAAATTGAATATAATGATAAAACACACTAATATTAAACATAAGAAAAAAGAATCACTTGAAAATCTATTCTCAAAGTTAAGTTATTCACAAACTAGTGATTCACACAAATTTTAAATAAATCAAAATTTAAACTATTCAAATTTTTAAACTACCGGTACTAACAGAAAGTTTGTAATTTTTTGTACCTAAAGCAAAAATATTCACAAAGAAACTCTAAATACAGCAAAAAAACAACTCAAACAAAAATAAATAAAGCAAAAAAAAGAAAACAAAAGCCCACCTACTGCGCCACAGCAGCCTGCATATGACTAGAAACCCAACCTGTTGTTGGGCCATGATGCAGGCCCGTAAAGGCCCAGTAGGCCCACAGGGCAGCACATAACATTTAGGCCCAGTAGGCCTGCTTTGGAGAGGAGCTCGAGGGAGCTACCGCACTGGGGCTTATAAACCAATGCGGACGCCCCTCGGCTAGCGAGGTGGGACTAAACATTTCGCACCGCACCTGTGCCAGCGCACCCCCTTTAGTGCCGGGTGGTAGCACCAACCGGTACTAAAGGGGGGGCCTTTAGTACCGGTTGGAGCCACCACTCGGCACTAAAGGGGTGCGGTTCCCGCCGCTTGGCCTGGCCAAAACAGGCCTTTAGTACCGGTTGGTGGCTCCAACCGGTACTAAAGGTCCATCCTATATAACTAAACACTTCAAAATTTTCAGTTTCTCCTCTGATTCTTCTCCTCTACCCCGTCGCCCGCCGCCCCCGTCTCCATAACCCTCGTCGCCGCCCCCATCCCCGTTGTCGCCGCCCCGTCGTCCCCGTCGTCACCGCCATGCCGTCCCGGCCAGTCCCGTGTCATCCCCGTCCCCGTCATCGCCGCCCCATCCCCGTCGTCGCCGCGCGCCCCGGCCCGTCCCCGTCGTCGCCGCCCCGTCCATGTCCCCGTCATCGCCATCCCCGTCGTCGCCGTGCCCGTCGCCATCCCCGTCGCCGCCCCCCGTCGCCTCTCGCCTTGCCGGTGAGCACACACACACACATATAGCATTGTTAGAAATTTTTCCTTTTTTAGTTATAGAATTAGTTAGTTATATAGCATTGTTAGAAATGTTAGAATTGTTTGAAATTTTTCTGTTTTTTATTTATAGAAATAGTTATAAAATAGTTAGAATTGTTAGAAATTTTTCTGTTTTTTAGTTATAGAAATAGTTATAAAAAAGTTAGAAATTTTTCTTTTTTTAGTTATAGAAATATTAGAAATGTTATACAAATGTTAGTTATATATATAGAAATGTTATAAAATTTTTTTTTCTGTTTTTTAGTTATAGAAATATTAGAAATGTTAGTTATATATATAGAAATGTTTTAATTTTTTTTCTGTTTTTTAGTTATAGAAATATTAGAAATGTTATAGAAATGTTAGTTATATAGCATTGTTAGAAATGTTATAGGAATGTTAGTTATATAGAAATGTTAGAAATTTTAGTTATCAAAATCCAATCATTAAAAAATGTTACTTTTTGCGGGCATATAGCTAGTATTTGTTCTCGATGATGCCCGGCACGCATCCTCGCCGTCGACCCGTCCGCGACGACGTTCGGCGGACCCATGTCCGGGACTGGGCTCCGCTGGGCTGGCACTGGGAGGTGCTGCCTGGAGGGGCGCGCCGCTTGATGAGGAACCCGGCCCCAGGTCCCGTCGTCGACCCTGATCTCGTTTGGTGGCGTTCGCGTGGGCCAGTTTGGGTGCAGAGGGAGCCGGCCCCGCCGGAGGTGGTACGTCGCCATGTCAGGGAGGAGGACGAGCACATCCATCGCTACATGGTTGCGTTAGAGGGCGGCAGGTTCTCCAATACCTGGCAGTTTCTTCACGGGTCTCACTTCAGCTATGATCCTGTGAGGGTTCCTTCTCTTTGGGTGTCCACCGCCCGCGCCGCAGGAACCGCGAGTGTCCTAGATTCTTCTGTAGTATTCGATCTTTATTAGCTACCTAGCCAGTGATGTACTCGATATATAATATTCGAGACGATGTATTCGAGATTATATATTATTCGAGACGATGTATTCGAGATTATATCTACTATTCGAGACGATGTATTCGAGATTATATCTATTATTCGAGACGATATATTCAAGATTATATCTATTATTCGAGACAACGTATTCGAGATTATATTCAATGATGCTTATTATGTATTATGATTGATTCAGTTTTTCCTTATTAATTGATTGCATCCATGCATTGTAATTTGAATATATTTCTTTTGGATTAGTTAAACAAAACCTATGGCGGACAATACCGGCAGAGAGGGAGAAGAGGCCCTGTTCAATATCATACGCAATCCTTGCGGGCCAGATGATGATCAGAATGAATAAGATTCTGATGGCTCCGAATATCTAAACAACACCAGGGAGGGTGATATGATATTCGATCGCGACAACCGAATTGATGAAGTCGTGAACTATGAACATGACGAAGAAAATGTTGATCTTGAAACAACAAAGACCGGCGAGGTATATATATTTATATAAGCAGGCATCTGGTGATCATCACATGTTTTAAATGACTTGAAGATATATTAATGAATCGATCTTTCTTCTTTTAGCCATCCAGATCGAGCAAATCTTCAGGCAACAGGACGAAACGAGGCCCGAACAAAAAGTTGAAGGAGGGCGTAAAGTACAATATCGAGGCAATCAGACCTAATGGCGAACCATTCGCGCGTAAGAAGATTGCGGACAAGTTCGTTCGTTAGAGTTCTTGTGGAGGACCAACTCCCGATCTCCCTTCAAGAATGGAGAGAGCCATCAAAGCCACGTCCAGGAGTTACTTTTGTCGACGACAGACAAAAACAGTTGCTTTGGGAAACGCTCATGGAACATTTCACCCTACCAGATCATTTCACAAAAGCAGATGTGGAGAAAGTCAAGGACGCTTCTCTTAGGAAGATGGCGGTTGCATTCAAGAACCACAAGATTCGTTAATGGGCCAAGTACGTCAACGGAGGAAGGAAGACTCCAGTATTCGAGGGAACACTAGAGAACCAAAGTGCTCATCGGGACGATTTCATGAAATTCAAGGATTCGGAATTATCTAAGGAACGGTCGAGAATAAACAAGGCCAATGCCGCAAAAAAGGATAAGTTCCATAAGCTAGGGCCAGGTGGCTATGCGGTGGGAATGCCTAAGTGGGATAAGTCTCAGAAAGAGATGATGGATGTAGGTGTCACTCTAGAAACATTGAGCTGGCCCCCCAGGTGCAGGACTTGGTTCTATGCGCATGGGGCGGAGTTGGACCCGAAGACAGGCAAAGTTTCCAAGAAGGCATGTCTGGTCGGAGCCGAAGATAAGCTACTTGTTGCAATAGAAGAGGCTCGATCCGGGTTGTTCGAGCCCAACAGAGAGAACGACGAGCTTACGCGTGCCCTGGGAAATCCTGAACACCCAGGAAGAACACGAGGCATGGGCGCTATTCCGTGGTATGAGGGGTTTTCATACTGGAACGCCGACTACAGAACCCGTGCGAGAAAGAAGATTGCGGAAGATAAGAAGAGGAAGATGGAGGAGGAGCAGAGGAAGCTAGACTATGAATGCCTTCAAGGCCTAGAATCAGCGCACGCGGACTTGGCAATCAAATTCCAGCGGTAGCAGGAGCAGATCGACTCACTTAGCCAGCAAAGGGGGTCTCAGCAGCTAGCGGATGATCCACCAATGGATAGCACCGTCCCATCCATGCCGAGAAGCAGCGTGGGTTCCGCCCCGGGCGACGCATTGCTGGATAGCTACCCAGTGGATGACATCATGGAGAACACTAACTGTGAGCTACACTTCAAAATGAAGAACATATCCATGAAGGTGGCGGATGCCCTTGCTTTTACAAATCCCCCCGAGGCAACCTTCCATTGCAACCCGATTCCAGCGGGCTATGCTCGTGTCTTGGTTGATGAGGTGGTGGACCAATATTCGGGGCTAGAGCTTGATATTCCTGGAGGTGACGATGAGCACACACTAGGAGAGGCCAACCATCGGATCATCCTATGGAGAAAGGATTGCATCATCTTTCGAAGGCCACCGACACCGCGTCATCCGACTCGTCATCGCAATCCGCCACCGAGTCAGCAGACTCCCGCTCCTCCAAGTCCACCAACGCGTCAGGCCACTCCTCCTCCAAGTCCGGCACAGCTTCAGGCCACTCCTCCTCCAAGTCCGGCAAAGCGTCAGGCCACTCCTCCTCCAAGTCCGGCACAGCTTCAGGCCACTCCTCCTGTTGGAAATATGCCCTAGAGGCAATAATAGAAGGATTATTATTATATTTCCTTGTTCATGATAATTGTCTTTTATTCATGCTATAATTGTGTTATCCGGAAATCGTAATACATGTGTGAATACATAGACACCAACATGTCCCTAGTAAGCCTCTAGCTGACTAGCTCGTTGATCAATAGATAGTCATGGTTTCCTGACTATGGACATTGGATGTCATTGATAACGAGATCACATCATTAGGAGAATGATGTGATGGACAAGACCCAATCCTAAACATAGCACAAGATCGTATAGTTCGTTTGCTAGAGTTTTTCCAATGTCAAGTATCTTTTCCTTAGACCATGAGATCGTGTAACTCCCGGATACCGTAGGAGTGCTTTGGGTGTACCAAATGTCACAACGTAACTGGGTGACTATAAAGGTATACTACAGGTATCTCCGAAAGTGTCTGTTGGGTTGACACGGATCAAGACTGGGATTTGTCACTCCGTATGACGGAGAGGTATCTCTGGGCCCACTCGGTAATGCATCATCATAATGAGCTCAAAGTGACCAAGTGTCTGGTCACGGGATAATGCATTATGATACGAGTAAAGTGACTTGCCGGTAACGAGATTGAACGAGGTATTGGGATACCGACGATCGAATCTCGGGCAAGTAACGTACCGATTGACAAAGGGAATTGTATACGGGGTTGCCTGAATCCTCGACATCGTGGTTCATCCGATGAGATCATCGAGGAGCATGTGGGAGCCAACATGGGTATCCAGATCCCGCTGTTGGTTATTGACCGGAGAGCCGTCTCGGTCATGTCTACATGTCTCCCGAACCCGTAGGGTCTACACACTTAAGGTTCGGTGATGCTAGGGTTGTAGAGATATGAATATGCAGTAACCCGAAAGTTGTTCGGAGTCCCGGATGAGATCCCGGACGTCACGAGGAGTTCCGGAATGGTCCGGAGGTGAAGAATTATATATAGGAAGTGCAGTTTCGGCCATCGGGAGAGTTTCGGGGGTCACCGGTATTGTACCGGGACCACCGGAAGGGTCCCGGGGGGTCCACTGGGTGGGGCCACCCATCCCGGAGGGCCCCATGGGCCGAAGTGGGGAGGGGAACCAGCCCATAGTGGGCTGCTGCGCCCCCTTTGGCCCAACCCATGCGCCTAGGGTTGGGAACCCTAGGGTGGGGGGGGCGCCCCACCTAGCTTGGGGGGCACTCCACCCCTTGGCCGCCGCCCCCCCCTAGGAGATCCCATCTCCTGGGGCCGACGCCCCCCTAGGGGAGCCTATATAAAGGGGGGGAGGGAGGGGCAGCCGCACCCTTGACTCTTGGCGCCTCCCTCTCCCCTGCTACACCTCTCCCTCTCACAGTAGAACGGCGAAGCCCTGCTACGGTGACTCCTGCATCCACCACCACGCCGTCGTGCTGCTGGATCTTCATCAACCTCTCCTTCCCCCTTGCTGGATCAAGAAGGAGGAGACGTCACGCTGACCGTACGTGTGTTGAACGCGGAGGTGCCGTCCGTTCGGCGCTAGGATCTCCGGTGATTTGGATCACGTTGAGTACGACTTCCTCATCCCCGTTCTTTGAACGCTTCCGCGCGTGATCTACAAAGGTATGTAGATGCAATCTGATCACTCGTTGCTAGATGAACTCATAGATGGATCTTGGTGAAACCGTAGGAAAATTTTTGTTTTCTGCAACGTTCCCCAACAGTGGCATCAGAGCTAGGTCTATGCTTAGTTCTTTTTGCATGAGTAGAACACAATTTGTTGTGGGCGTAGATGTTGTCAACTTTCTTGCCGCTACTAGTCTTATTTTGCTTCAGCAGTATTGTGGGATGAAGCGGCCCAGACCAACCTTACACGTATGCTTACGTGATACCGGTTCCACCGACTGACATGCACCAGTTGCATAAGGTGGCTGGCGGGTGTCTGTCTCTCCCACTTTAGTTGGAGCGGATTCGATGAAAAGGGTCCTTATGAAGGGTAAATAGAAGTTGACAAATCACGTTGTGGCTTTCACGTAGGTAAGAAAACGTTCTTGCTAGAACCCTATTGCAGCCACGTAAAACTTGCAACAACAATTAGAGGATGTCTAACTTCTTTTTGCAGCAAGTGTTTTGTGATGTGATATGGCCAAATTTGATGAATGATGAATGATATATATATGATGTATGAGATTTTCATGCTATTGTAATAGGAATCACGACTTGCATGTCGATGAGTATGACAATTGGCAGGAGCCATTGGAGTTGTCTTTATTTTTGTATGACCTGCGTGTCATTGAGAAACGCCATGTAAATTACTTTACTTTATTGCTAAACGTGTTAGCCATAGTAGTATAAGTAATAGTTCGCGAGCAACTTCATGGAGACACGATGATGGAGATCATGATGATGGAGATCATGGTGTCATGCCGGTGACAAGATGATCATGGAGCCCCAAGATGGAGATCAAAGGAGCTATGTGATATTGGCCATATCATGTCACTATTATTATTTGATTGCATGTGATGTTTATCATGTTTTTGCATCTTGTTTACTTAGAATGACGGTAGTAAATAAGATGATCCCTCATAATAATTTCAAGAAAGTGTTCCCCCTAACTGTGCACCGTTGCGACAGTTCGTTGTTTCGAAGCACCACGTGATGATCGGGTGTGATTGATTCCAACGTTCACATACAACGGGTGTAAGACATATTTACACATGCAAACACTTAGGTTGACTTGACGAGCCTAGCATGTACAGACATGGCCTCGGAACACAGAAGACCGAAAGGTCGAGCATGAGTCGTATAGAAGATACGATCAACATGAAGATGTTCACCGATGTTGACTAGTCCGTCTCACGTGATGATCGGACACGTCCTAGTTAACTTGGATCATGTTATACTTAGATGACTGGAGGGATGTCTATCTAAGTGGGAGTTCATTGAATAATTTGATTAGATGAACTTAATTATCATGAACTTAGTCTAAAATCTTTACAACATGTATTGTGGATCAAATGGCCAACGTTGTCCTCAACTTCAACGCATTTCTAGAGAAAACCAAGCTGAAAGACGATGGCGGCAACTATACGGACTGGGTCCAGAACCTGAGGATCATCCTCATAGCTGCCAAGAAAGATTATGTCCTACAAGCACCGCTAGGTGAAGCACCTGCTCTCCCTGCAGAACAAGACGTTATGAACGCTTGGCAGACACGTACCGATGATTACTCCCCCGTTCAGTGCGGCATGCTTTACAGCTTAGAGCTGGGGCTCCAAAAGCGTTTTGAGAGACACGGAGCATATGAGATGTTCGAAGAGCTGAAAATGGTTTTTCAAGCTCATGCCCGGGTCGAGAGATATGAAGTCCCCGACAAGTTCTTCAGCTGTAAGATGGAGGAAAACAGTTCTGTCAGTGAGCACATACTCACTATGTCTGGGTTACATAACCGCTTGACTCAGCTGGGAGTTAATCTCCCGGATGACACGGTCATTGACAGAATCCTTCAGTCGCTTCCACCGAGCTACAAGAGCTTTGTGATGAACTTCAATATGCAGGGGATGGAAAAGACCATTCCTGAAGTATTTGCAATGCTGAAATCAGCAGAGGTAGAAGTCAAAAAGGAACATCAAGTGTTGATGGTGAATAAAACCACTAAGTTCAAGAAGGACAAGGGTAAGAAGAACTTCAAGAAGGACGGCAAGGGAGTTGCCGCGCCCGGTAAGCAAGCTGCCGGGAAGAAGCCAAAGAATGGACCCAAGCCCGAGACTGAGTGTTTTTATTGCAAGGGAAGTGGTCACTGGAAGCGGAACTGCCCCAAATACTTAGCGGATAAGAAGGCCGGCATCACGAAAGGTATATGTGATATACATGTAATTGATGTGTACCTTACCAGTACTCGTAGTAGCTCCTGGGTATTTGATACCGGTGCGGTTGCTCACATTTGTAACTCAAAGCAGGAGCTGCGGAATAAGCGGAGACTGGCAAAGGACGAGGTGATGATGCGCCTCGGGAATGGTTCCAAGGTCGATGTGATCGCCGTCGGCACACTACCTCTACATTTACCTACGGGATTAGTTTTAAACCTCAATAATTGTTATTTAGTGCCAGCTTTGAGCATGAACATTGTATCAGGATCTCATTTAATTCGAGATGGCTACTCATTTAAATCCGAGAATAATGGTTGTTCTATTTATATGAGAGATATGTTTTATGGTCATGCTCCGATGGTGAATGGTTTATTCTTAATGAATCTCGAGCGTAATGCTACACATATTCATAGTGTGAATACCAAAAGATGTAAGGTTGATAATGATACTCCCACATACTTGTGGCACTGCCGCCTTGGTCACATAGGTGTCAAACGCATGAAGAAGCTCCATGCAGATGGACTTTTAGAGTCTCTTGATTACGAATCATTTGACACGTGCGAACCATGCCTCATGGGTAAAATGACCAAGACTCCATTCTCAGGAACAATGGAGTGAGCAACCAACTTATTGGAAATCATACATACTGATGTGTGCAGTCCAATGAGTGTTGAGGCTCGCGGTGGCTATCGTTATGTTCTCACCCTCACTCATGACTTGAGTAGATATGGGTATGTCTATTTAATGAAACACAAGCCTGAGACCTTTGAAAAGTTCAAGGAATTTCAGAGTGAGGTTGAGAATCAACGTGACAGGAAAATTAAATTCTTGCAATCAGATCGTGGAGGAGAATACTTGAGTCACGAGTTTGGCACACACTTAAGAAAATGTGGAATAGTTTCACAACTGACGCCGCCTGGAACACCTCATCGTAATGGTGTGTTCGAACGTCGTAATCGCACTCTATTAGATATGGTGCGATCTATGATGTCTCTTACCGATTTACCGCTATCATTTTGGGGCTATGCTTTAGAGACTGCCGCATTCACTTTAAATAGGGCTCTGTCGAAATCTGTTGAGACGACACCGTATGAATTATGGTTTGGGAAGAAACCTAAGCTGTCATTTCTAAAAGTTTGGGGATGCGATGCTTATGTCAAGAAACTTCAACCTGAAAAGCTCGAATCCAAGTCGGAAAAATGCGTCTTCATAGGATACCCTAAAGAAACTATTGGGTATACCTTCTACCTCAGATCCGAAGGCAAGATCTTTGTTGCCAAGAATGGATCCTTTCTAGAGAAGGAGTTTCTCTCGAAAGAAGTAAGTGGGAGGAAAGTAGAACTTGATGAAGTATTACCACTTGAACCGGAAAATGGCGCAACTCAAGAAAATGTTCCTGAGGTGCCTGCACCGACTAGAGAGGAAGTTAATGATGATGATCATGAAACTTCAGATCAAGTTGCTACTGAACTTCGTAGGTCCACAAGGACACATTCTGCACCAGAGTGGTACGGCAATCGTATCTTGGAAATCATGTTGTTAGACAACGGTGAACCTTCAAACTATGAATAAGCGATGGCGGGCCCGGATTCCGACAAATGGCTGGAAGCCATGAAATCCGAGATAGGATCCATGTATGAAAACGAAGTATGGACTTTGACTGACTTGCCCGTTGAGCGGCGAGCCATAGAAAATAAATGGATCTTTAAGAAGAAGACAGACACGGATGGAAATGTGACCATCTATAAAGCTCGGCTTGTCGCTAAGGTTTATCGACAAGTTCAAGGGGTTGACTACGATGAGACTTTCTCACCCGTAGCGAAGCTGAAGTCCGTATGAATCATGTTAGCAATTGCCGCATTCTATGATTATGAGATATGGCAAATGGACGTCAAAACGGAATTCCTTAATGGTTTCCTTAAGGAAGAATTGTATATGATGCAGCCGGAATGTTTTGTCGATCCTAAGAATGCTGACAAGGTGTGCAAGCTCCAACGCTCGATTTATGGGCTGGTGCAAGCATCTCGGAGTTGGAACATTCGCTTTGATGAGATGATCAAAGCGTTTGGGTTTATGCAGACTTATGGAGAAGCCTGCGTTTACAAGAAAGTGAGTGGGAGCTCTGTGGCATTTCTCATATTATATGTAGATGACATACTTTGCATGGGAAATGATATAGAACTTTTGAACAACATTAAGGCCTACTTGAATAAGAGTTTTTCAATGAAGGACCTTGGAGAAGCTGCTTATATATTAGGCATCAAGATCTATAGAGATAGATCAAGACACCTCATAGGTCTTTCACAAAGCACATACCTTGATAAGATATTGAATAAGTTCAATATGGATCAGTCTAAGAAGGGGTTCTTGCCTGTGTTGCAAGGTGTGAAATTGAGCTCAGCTCAATGTCCGACCACGGCAGAAGATATAGAAGACATGAGTGTCATCCCCTATGCCTCAGCCATAGGGTCTGTTATGTATGCCATGCTGTGTACCAGACCTGATGTAAACCTTGCCGTAAGTTTGGTAGGTAGGTACCAAAGTAATCCCGGCAAAGAACACTTGACAGCGGTCAAGAATATCCTGAAGTACCTGAAAAGGACTAAGGACATGTTTCTCATTTATGGAGGTGACGAAGAGCTCGTCGTAAAGGGTTACGTCGATGCTAGCTTCGACACAGATCTCGATGACTCTAAGTCACAAACCGGATACGTGTATATGTTGAATGGTGGAGTAGTAAGCTGGTGCAGCTGCAAGCAGAGCGTCGTGGCGGGATTTACATGTGAAGCGGAGTACATGGCGGCCTCGGAGGCAGCGCATGAAGCAATTTGGGTGAAGGAGTTCATCACCGACCTAGGAGTCATACCCAATGCGTCGGGGCCGATCAAACTCTTCTGTGACAACACTGGAGCTCTTGCACTTGCCAAGGAGCCCAGGTTTCACAAGAAGACCAGGCACATCAAGCGTCGCTTCAACTCCATTCGTGAAAATGTTCAAGATGGAGACATAGATATTTGTAAAGTACATACGGACCTGAATGTCGCAGATCCGTTGACTAAACCTCTCCCTAGGGCAAAACAAGATCAACACCAGAACTCTATGCGTGTTCGATTCATCACAATGTAACTAGATTATTGACTCTAGTGCAAGTGGGAGACTGTTGGAAATATGCCCTAGATGCAATAATAAAAGGATTATTATTATATTTCCTTGTTCATGATAATTGTCTTTTATTCATGCTATAATTGTGTTATCCGGAAATCATAATACATGTGTGAATACATAGACACCAACATGTCCCTAGTAAGCCTCTAGCTGACTAGCTCGTTGATCAATAGATAGTCATGGTTTCCTGACTATGGACATTGGATGTCATTGATAACGAGATCACATCATTAGGAGAATGATGTGATGGACAAGACCCAATCCTAAACATAGCACAAGATCGTATAGTTCGTTTGCTAGAGTTTTCCAATGTCAAGTATCTTTTCCTTAGACCATGAGATCGTGTAACTCCCGGATACCGTAGGAGTGCTTTGGGTGTACCAAACGTCACAACGTAACTTGGTGACTATAAAGGTATACTACGGGTATCTCCGAAAGTGTCTGTTGGGTTGACACGGATCAAGACTGGGATTTGTCACTCCGTATGACGGAGAGGTATCTCTGGGCCCACTCGGTAATGCATCATCATAATGAGCTCAAAGTGACCAAGTGTCTGGTCACGGGATAATGCATTATGATACGAGTAAAGTGACTTGCCGGTAACGAGATTGAACGAGGTATTGGGATACCGACGATCGAATCTCGGGCAAGTAACGTACCGATTGACAAAGGGAATTGTATACGGGGTTGCTTGAATCCTCGACATCGTGGTTCATCCGATGAGATCATCGAGGAGCATGTGGGAGCCAACATGGGTATCCAGATCCCGCTGTTGGTTATTGACCGGAGAGCCGTCTCGGTCATGTCTACATGTCTCCCGAACCCGTAGGGTCTACACACTTAAGGTTCGGTGACGCTAGGGTTGTAGAGATATGAATATGCAGTAACCCGAAAGTTGTTCGGAGTCCCGGATGAGATCCCGGACGTCACGAGGAGTTCCGGAATGGTCCGGAGGTGAAGAATTATATATAGGAAGTGCAGTTTCGGCCATCGGGAGAGTTTCGGTGGTCACTGGTATTGTACCGGGACCACCGGAAGGGTCCCGGGGGGTCCACCGGGTGGGGCCACTACTAGAAAAAGGGCTATAGATGGGATTGACACTAATGGCGCACCAGACAAGCGGTGCGCCATTAGTATATACTAATGGCGCACCACCTTCTGATACGCCATTAGAGTTGAAACAACTAATGGCGCACCTGGCCCAGGGTGCGCCATTAGTATCAAAAAAATATTTTTTTAACTAGTGCGCCTGTCCAAACATACTAATAGCGCATCCAGACACAGTGCGCCATTACTAGTTTAAACTAGTAATGGCGCACCTGCCGGAAAGTGCGCCACTAATGTTGTTTTTTTTATTATCTTTTTTATTCCCTTTTTTGCAAAACTACTAATGGCGCACTGTCCCACGGTGCGCCATTACTAGTTTAAACTAGTAATGGCACACTGTGTGACAATGCGCCATTAGTATATTTTTTTTGCAAAACTACTAATGGCACACCACCAGAAGGTGCGCCATTAGTAACCTGGATCACTAATGGCGCATCCAAAGTTGGTGCGCCATTAGTAAGTGGGCAGCAACAAGATATTTTGGACAGCCTCTCCTACCCACACTCACTTTCCCCCCACTTCATTCTCTCCACCTCCTCCTTGTCTCGGGTGCCTCCTCTTTTTCACCTCATTTCCACCATAGATTCATTCAATTTAAGTGGTTAAATTACCTTGTTTTGATAGGTAAGTAAGGGGGGAAGCTATATTTATGTTGTTCTCCCTACAACAATGTGCACATGCACTTTTTATGGCCTAGATAGATCTATATATGTTCGTGGTGTTGCATATGTTTGTGGTGTTGCATATGTGTTTGTGTTTGGAGGTGTACCGGTATTTGAAAGGTATTTTGCCGGAATGTTGATTCATTTCCGTTTCGGCGAGAATTTTGGCATTAAGCATTCTTTTTCGTCCTATTTTTAGGGAAAGTCATGCCAAATTTTTTCTTGGTTCTAAAATATCATTTTGCTCTACCCCGCAGGCGACCATGGTCCGCATGATGACCGAAGGCATCGTGAATAGGTTTTTGAGGTCCGCGAAGGCCGAGATGCTTCAAAAGAACGAGACGGAGATAAGATGTCCGTGTCGAAGATGCAAGCTGAAGAGCCTTATTGCGGACCCGGAATCCGGGCAGGTGTGGGACCACCTGCTCTTGCGTGGTTTCATGGATGGCTATCGGTGGCAAGGTGATGAAGATGACTACGAAGTCGTCCATGGGGGCCGGGCAAGAAATGAGGAAGGGCAGCAAGACAACCACCGCGGCTCGGGCGGCGAGAAGACGAAAAATCCCCAGGAGATGATCACGACGGTGATGCTGTACACAGTCATCATGTAGAAGATGCAGGACATGATAATGAGGAAGATGCCGGAGCAGACGACGGGCATGATCATGAAGATGATGATGCCGGCGGAGCAGACGACGCTGGACCATCGATGGGCTGGGTGCAGGACCCTCATATTCAAGAGCTGCTTCTCAAGCAGACGGATAACGCAAGAGCTGCCTCCCGAGAGAAAGCCAAGATGGATCAACTTGAGTTAGACGTGGTTACTCCATTGTATGAAGGATGCAGGCCCGAGGATACCCGCCTGAAAGTAACGCTCATGGCTCTGGAGATGAAGGTAAAACACAAAATGACCGACGCATTCTTCGACGAGAACATGTCATTCTGGCACGAACGTCTTCCCAAGGGGAACAACTGCCCGACCAGTTTGGAGGAGGCGAAGAAAATCGTGTGTCCTCTGGATTTACCGCATGTGAAATACCATGTGTGCATGAACAATTGCATCATTTATCGGGACGAGCACGCGGAGTCTACCATATGTCCGGTGTGCGGCGTCACTCGATACAAGAAGAGGAAGAAAGCTCCTCGAAAAGTGGTGTGGTACTTTCCGATCACTCCTCGTCTGCAGCGGTATTTCGCGGACCCTAAGGTAGCAAAGCTCCTGCGTTGGCACGCGGATAGGGAGGAGAAGAAGCGAGAAGATGACGCAAATGATCCGGAGATAGATAAAAAAGACAAGATGCTGAGTCACCCTAAGGATGCGAGCCAGTGGCAAGTGTTGAACTTCGAAGACCCAGAATTTGGGAACGATCCAAGGAACATCGTGCTGGGCGCGAGCACCGATGGAGTCAATCCGTTTGGCAGCCAGAGAAGCACACATAGCACCTGGCCTGTGTTTGTGTGGATGTACAACCTTCCCCCCTGGTTGTGCATGAAGAGGAAGTACATTCACATGAGTATGCTAATTGAAGGACCGAAACAACCAGGGAACGACATCAATCTGTATCTGGGGCTGCTGAAAGAGGAGCTTGACACGTTGTGGAAAACGCCAGCCAATACGTGGGACGCCGCAGAGAAAGAATATTTCCCTATGAGAGCCGCGCTGCTCACGACGGTGCACGACTATCTCAGTTACGGATATGTCGCGGGGCAGGTGGTCCACGGATTTTCTGGATGCGTCAGGTGCATGGATGACACAACGTATCGCCAGCTAGATAGAGATCCCGGGTCTTCGAAAACCGTGTTCATGGGACATCAAAGGTGGCTTCGCGACGATGACCCGTGGAGAAAACGCAAGGATCTGTTCGATGGTGAAACCGAACCCCGAGGACGCCCGCGTACGAGGAGCGGCGAGGAAATAGACGAGCTGTTGAAAAATTGGAAAGACTGCCCACTGCCGGGAAAGAAGCAAAAGGCGCCAGAGCCGGGAAAGAAGCGAAAGGCGCCAGAGCCGCTGCTGAAGGTATGGAAAACGAGGTCTGTTTTCTGGGACTTGCCGTACTGGAAGATCCACCGTGTGCCTCACAGCCTTGATGTCATGCATATCATGAAGAACGTGTGCGAGAGTCTCCTTGGTACCCTGCTCAACATGCCAGAGAGGACCAAAGATGGGCCGAAAGCAAGGGCAGACTTGAAATCAATGGGCATCAGGCAAGAGCTTCACGCTATATATGATGATGATGATGATGAGGCGAAGCAGGACACGGAAAGTCGTCGCAAAGGCAAAAAGGCCAAGAAGACTGGAAATGACTACCCTCCCGCATGCTTCACTCTAAGTCAGGAGGAGATCGAGCAGTTTTTCACCTGCCTCGTAGGAGTAAAACTTCCTTACGGTTACGCGGGGAAGATAAGCAGATACCTAGACCCAGAGAAGCTGAAGTTCAGTGGGATGAAGTCTCACGACTGTCACGTGCTGATGACGCAGATACTTCCAGTTGCAATCCGTGGGATCATGGACGCGCACGTCCGTGAAACCCTATTTGGCCTATGCAACTTTTTCGACGTCATCTCTCGGAAGTCCGTTGGCATGAGGCAACTCAGAAGGCTACAGGAAGAGATCTTGGTGATACTATGCGAGCTTGAGATGTACTTCCCGCCCGCATTCTTCGATGTTATGGTGCATCTGCTGGTCCATATCGTGGACGATATCATCCAACTCAGGCCGATGTTCCTGCATAGCATGATGCCGTTCGAAAGGATGAATGGTGTCATCAAAGGATACGTTCACAACATGTCACGTCCAGAGGGAAGCATAGCCAGGGGCTTTCTGACCGAAGAGTGCATCTCCTACTGCACGAATTATCTAGGCATCGAGAAACCCGTTGGTCTGCCCGTCAATAGGCACCTCGGCAGGCTCGCTGGATGGGGTCACCGTGAGGGTCGTCGCGAAATGCATGTCGACTTCGAGGGTCGACTCGCCGACTTTGGAAGAGCAAACCTAGTCGCGCTACAACACATAGACGTGGTCGATCCTTGGCTGGTAGAGCACAAAACCTTTATTAAGAAGACGTACAATGACCGAGGCCAACAGAGGACGGACGGAGATATACTCAAAGAGCACAACTCATGTTTCACGCGTTGGTTCAAGCAGAAGCTTCTGTCGTACCCTTTACATGAGGATTCTTCCGCGGAAGAACAACTCATATTCGCCTTGTCACAGGGCGCCGAGCACAATCTGATGACCTATGAGGCGTACGATATCAACGGCTACACATTCTACACCGAGGCCAAGGACATGAAGAGCGATGGTTATCAGAACTCCGGGGTAAAGATGGAATCCTACACCGGTAACGACAAGGACAAATACTACGGAAGGATCGAGGAGATCTGGGAGCTGAGCTACGCTGGAGAGAAGGTCCCGATGTTCCGTGTCAGATGGGCCAAGAGCGTCCTAAAAGAAGACCGGTATTTCACCACCATGGTTATACCCGAAGCCAAATCCAAGACCGCGGGCGCAAACGTCACCGCGAAAAATGAGCCATGGGTACTGGCTTCCCAAGTGGACCAATGCTTCTTCATTACCGACCCGTCAAAGCCCAGTCGTGTTGTCGTGAGGAGAGGCAAAAGGAAGATCATCGGAATGGATGGAGTAGCCAATGAGCAAGACTTCGACAAGTACGGCGACCCGAGGATCGAACATGATGACGATGATGAAGTAGCAGCATACACCACAAGAAGAAGCAGGACCACCCTACCTAAAGGACGTCCATTCCACAGAAGAACTCCATTTGCAAAAAAGAAGGGCAAGAAGATTGTGAACAGATAGCCAGCTAAGATCGATTGTATTTAAATCGTAGTCTTCATTTCTCGATTGTATTTCATGGGCACTTTTTGAACTATCATGAATATTTTTAAATTTCATGGACACTCGATCTCGATCCCCCTCCATCTCGATCGCTATCCCACCTCGATCACTCGATCTCGAGCACCCACCGGTCCACAGGCCGCCGCCGCCGACCCCCCGCACCCCTCCCTTACTCAACCGCCGCCGCGGACCCCCCACACCCCGCGCACCCTCCCCCGCTCCGCCGGCATTACTGTTTGATGATATTATTGAAAAAATTATTACTGTCTTATAAAAAAATATTACTTTTATGATTTAAACAAGTTTGAACATATTTAAACACAAATAAGTATCAAACAACATTTTAAATGCATAAAAAAAATTTGTGGAGCCTGGACCGCGGGCGCAAACGTCACCGCGAAAAATGAGCCATGGGTACTGGCTTCCCAAGTGGACCAATGCTTCTTCATTACCGACCCGTCAAAGCCCAGTCGTGTTGTCGTGAGGAGAGGCAAAAGGAAGATCATCGGAATGGATGGAGTAGCCAATGAGCAAGACTTCGACAAGTACGGCGACCCGAGGATCGAACATGATGACGATGATGAAGTAGCAGCATACACCACAAGAAGAAGCAGGACCACCCTACCTAAAGGACGTCCATTCCACAGAAGAACTCCATTTGCAAAAAAGAAGGGCAAGAAGATTGTGAACAGATAGCCAGCTAAGATCGATTGTATTTAAATCGTAGTCTTCATTTCTCGATTGTATTTCATGGGCACTTTTTGAACTATCATGAATATTTTTAAATTTCATGGACACTCGATCTCGATCCCCCTCCATCTCGATCGCTATCCCACCTCGATCACTCGATCTCGAGCACCCACCGGTCCACAGGCCGCCGCCGCCGACCCCCCGCACCCCTCCCTTACTCAACCGCCGCCGCGGACCCCCCACACCCCGCGCACCCTCCCCCGCTCCGCCGGCATTACTGTTTGATGATATTATTGAAAAAATTATTACTGTCTTATAAAAAAATATTACTTTTATGATTTAAACAAGTTTGAACATATTTAAACACAAATAAGTATCAAACAACATTTTAAATGCATAAAAAAAATTTGTGGAGCCTGGGAATCGAACCCAGGACCTCCTAGTGTGAGAACTAGCTGCTGACCAGTCAAGCTAGTAGAGGGGACTTGGTGTGGATCAGGTCAGGTGGGAGATAACCTGTTGGCTCGAGCAGAAATCAAAAAAAAATACTAATGGCGCATCACGGTGAGGTGCGCCATTAGTATGGATGTACTTATGGCGCACCGAGGGGTGGTACGCCATTAGTATTGTGCCATTGCCCCCATCCATATTTCCTCCCGGCCCCTCCCTATCCCCTCTCTCTCCCTCGCTCTTGCCCTAGATCCCCTTCCCCTCTCCTCTCCCGACGCCGCTGCCCCGCCGCCTCGACGCTGCACTGCCGCCCCGACGCCGCCTCGACGCTGGCCCGCCGCCCCGACGCCGCCTCGACCCTGCCCCGACGCCGCTGCCCCGCCACCTCGACGCTGCCCCGCCGCCTCGAAGCGACCCCACCGCCCGGACGCCGCCCCGTCCACAACACCGTCGCCGGAGCACCACCACCACCCAGACCTCATCCCCGACAACCTCCCCACGCCCCACTCCCCGGCATCCTTATCCTCTCCGACCGCCTCCTCCACCCCGGCCCGCTCCTCCAAGGTAAGCTACCGCCCCGACCCCTATCCCCTTCCCTCCTCCCATCCCATCTCCATATGAGCATGATAATTTGCATGAAACTTGGATGCCTAAAATTTTTAGATAGTTTCTTTAACATGAGCTCTTAAGTGCGGACACGTATTTTATTTGCATATTTCTTTCTCAAAGTTTCTCAGACACCCAGATTTTGTTTTTGGCACAAACTCCTCCGATGTCCATATGATCATGCAAATTTGCACCAACCTTGGATGCCTAAAACTTTCAGATTTTTCTGAACATGAGTTCTTAAGAGCGGACAAGTACTTGCATGCCTGAAATGAACACGATGATCATCAAGTCAACTGGTTATTGGTCGATAGTATAGACAACTAGCTACACTGAGTGACGAAACTAAACAAGCCTGCCTGGCCACCCGTCCATCCTACATGAGGGCAATTATGCCTGAACCACGGAACTATTTAATTTTTTATATAACTCATAAAAACAAAAAATGGCTCCGTTGGGTTTTGGTGCTTCCCCATGGCCAGGACAAGATAACTTTATCATTGTGCTATGAGATTAAACAGGGAGAGGGATGCTAACGCTCGCTTTTGCTTGGCAGTATAAAGTACTAGTAAGTATAGATAAGAGGTTGTTTTTTTGAGGAATCAACAGTTAACGGGTGAGGCTCAGGTTGCAGTGATGGCTGCAGTATAAAGTAATATTCTTGTTTAGGTGTACATAATGTAGGACACAAACAATTAAGGTGTCTATTTTGATTTAGTGCCTTTGCCTCCACTGCCTTTATCTGGATTGAAGCTTGCTTGTGTTTACTTCTGATTACAAGATCTCCATACTCGGAGATTTCTTTATATATGTTGTAGTATAAATATATTGTTTTGTCATTCTGTAATTGTTAGTGGAATTTACACTATAAATGTTAGTGGGTTTACAGTGTACTTCTAGTGGATTTTTGCTCTGTATTTGCTAGTGGCATTTTTAGTGGAATTACTGTGTATTTCCATGGTTTTTACACTGTAATTATTAGTGTAATTTTGGGCCTTTGTATAGTTGATTCACAGCAGCAGCAACTGTAATTGACTGAAGAATAGTTTCAGTTAGTTTCAGTTAGTTAAATAGTTTCAGTTAGTTACCTCTAAAACTATTCCTAATTAACTGAAGAAGAGAAGAGAGGAGGAGTAGTTTATTTCATAGAGTAAACATTAGCACTATTTGACAGTAAAAGGTTTTAGCTAATTTGAATTAACTGAAAGCAGCAGTACATCATTTTTATTGACAGTAAAATGTTCAAAGAAACAGAAATATCAGTACAATAGCTAGATTACACTATCAGTACACTACCAGTAAAATGTTCATTTAGTTTCAGTAAACAAATATTGCCAAGCATGACATGGCCTTTGTGAGCTCCTTTGTATAAAATGAAATGCAAGGTTGCTGATACTGTAACCCAGATCAAATTTTTTTCAATTTATGCAACTGTAAGAGTACCAACCAGATTACACAAATCATTTTTTCTTCAGAAGTGTGTCATAATTTCCCTGTCCTAATTGTTGTTTTGATTCAGAAGTGATGATTTGCTACAACCAGTGCATGCATGCCTTTTTTCTTCTTCATTTTTAGTAAAGTGCTCTGTTCTGGGTCATGGACTTTGTGCCATGGACCAGTGCATGCATGCTGCTGCTGCTGCTGCTGTACTACTTGTCAAGTGATGCTGCTGCTGCTATCTGCGAGTTGCTGCTGCTAGTTGTGATTTTGTCAAGTGATGCTGCTGCTACTTGTGATCTTCTAAAATGACCCCTTTCTCCTGAAACGTTGATTAATTTCCGTTTCGGTTGAGAAATGGGGCACTCCAAGGTCAAGAAAATTAGCAAAGGTCATGCCCAATTTTCTTGACCTAGAAGGTGCCCGATTCTCAACCGAAATAAAAATTAATTTGCTTTAGTGGTTGGATTAGTTTCGTATTTTTTTCACACACTCAGACACCCTTGCTTGCCATGTGTGTGAGAGAGATAGTGAGAGGAGACAAGAAGAAGGGGGTTAGGAAGATGTTGACCAAAGTCACAACCTTGTATCTTTGCAGCAACCAACTTTCTAGACACACCCCTCAAGAACTAGGTTACCCTGAGAACGTGGACTTGGACCTTAGCAACAACACACTAACAGGTTCTATCCCAAAACACCTAGGCAATATCACAAACATCTCTCAATTGTTCCTTGACAATAACCAACTTTTTGGCGACATTCCTCGAGAATTAGGTTATTTGGTCAACTTAGAGATCTTGTTCCTTGACAATAACCAACTTTTTGACCAAACTTTGTTCCTATTTATAGAGAAACATGGCCAACAACGATGAGGCCGGGGGTTCGGGCGGCAAGAAATTCTGGGAGCTGTCCCAGGAGATGGAGGAACAACCTCACTTGTATGAGGACGCCGCCTTCCCCACCGATCCTGAGACCACTGATGGTACCGCCGAGGATGACCCCACTGATGCCACCACTGATGGTGTTGCCGAGGATGCCACCACTGATGATGGCGGCGCATGCACAGATGGCAGCCAACCGAAGAGGCAACGGAAGGACCGGCGCCCGACCGTGCTCCGCACCCTCAAGGAGGAAGTTACTGAAGTGGACTCCAACGGGAATCCAACGGCGCCCGAACGAATAGTCAAGGGGTACTCGCTTCAGCTCGGGTGCATTCTCCGGAGCACCGTCTCGATCAACACCGAGAACCTCAGGCATCCTGACCGAGGGAATTTGCGCAACCTCCTCTTCACGAAGCTGCACGAACGATACAAGTTCCCCGCTGAATTTGAAAACACAAGCCTCAAAGGGAATAAAGTGAACAATGCTGCCCTCACGAAGATGAGCACGGCCCTGTCTACTTGGAAAAGCAATGTGAAGAGAATGATCGAGAAAGGTGAGTTATGAGAAGATCAAGGAGAAAAATCCTTCGATCACCGAAGATGACTACAACGACTTCAAGATCAATTGCTCGAGCACCGCAAGCTCCGAATCAAGTAGGTGGGGGAAAGAAATGCGGGAGCTGAACTTAGGGGAACACACACTCGGTCCCGGCGGTTACAGAGTGGCGGAGCCTATATGGGACAAGGAGGAGGCGGACCGTGCCGAGAAAGGCCTACCGCCCCTCTTCGATAAATACGGTGACAAGCAGACCAGGAACTTTGTCAGGGCCCGGTACAAGAAGGACCCGAAAACAAAGGAGCTTACCACGGATCCGAAGACCAGGGCGCTTGAGCTTGTTCTGGTAAGGAATACACCCCCGCGTAATTAGCTCCATATGGTTGCATTCTAATTAATGAAGCCAAATTTCTAAATGGTTCACATTCCTTCCGCAGGCGACTGAAAGCAGTAGCGCGGGGTCGACTAAGAGCAACCCTTGGGACACCACTCTAAATAGGGCGTTGAATGTAATGAAGAACAAGGATAAGCTCAGTAAGCCGACGTCAGCTGGTCGTGTGGCCGGCAAAGGCTTGTTGACAAAATGGTCGTCATACTATAACACTGGTGGGCGAAAGGAGAAAAAGACCAGCTCGGAAAGCCAGGCACGCGAGGTTCAAGAACTCAGGGCACAGGTGGCATGGATTCCGGAGATTGTCCAAGAGCAAGTGCAACAACAACTCGGAGCGACGATCACCGCCATTGTGCCTACCTTGATCCAGGGGATTAGTGCGTGGATTGTGGGCGGCCAACAGGGGCCGCCCCCGATTCCTAGCTTCACGGCCAGCAACTCGCAGAACGCAATGGCGGGGCCATTGGTGTCTCCGGCGAAGGCGGCATTGGTGTCTCCGGCGGAGGCGGCACGGGAGCTTAATGCACCCGGGTGTACGCCGGCCGGCACCTCTGCAGCAAGCGGCCCCTCCGTCAACTGCACGCCCGCCTTTGGCGGTGCCTCGACATTAGCCGAGCTCGACGCCATCATCACGGTAACTAATTAAGCCTCTCTCGGCCGAGGACTTCATCTCCTTGCCTTTGACTGGGCATCCCTGATGCCCTACATGTTTTCGCAGGGCGCCGCCGACGTTCCGTGCACTCTCCTGCACTTCGTGAACAACGAGTTGGTCGATGTCGCCAAGGGCAAAATCGTTCAACCGGGCAACCCCTTGTTCCACGGTACCCAGATGCCACCCAACTTGTTTAGGGTTCAACTGGTTCGGGTGCTGCCAGGCTGCGACGAGTTGTTACATCCGATTCGACCCGTCGGGGCCGACGATGATGACGTGATGACCCTCAGCGCTTGCCTGAGCTGGCCCCTGCTTTGGCCGAAGAGCCAGATTCGTTTGGGGGCGGGGGACACCACCCCAAAGACAACACCGCCAGTCATGCCGCCGCCAAGTCGGCCCCATGGCAAGACTGCCGCAACAGTGCCGGACATCCCTATGCCACTGGATCCAAACATGCATATGGCACAGGATCAGAACGACGACGACGACGATACATTTGCCAACGTCGATCAGTACTTTGCCGATCATGGGTACGGTGGCGGCTTCATGGGGCCTCCTTCCCAAGAACCCAACCCAACAAAAGACGTGCGCGATCTAGCTGGTACCGCGGAGAAGCCAAGTTGCAACAGGCGTCGTCTGCAGTTCAGCTCTCAGGAGACTCCTCCAGCTGCTGACTTCACCGAGCCTCAGATAGGCGAGGTGCGAAATATGATCAGCCCCAACACACTCAAGAAGGCGGTCTATGAGCAGAACTCGGTCCCATTACAGGAGAAGAAGAAGGCACGCAAAAGAAAGACTAACAAGGGTGCGGGCCAGCCGGCACCGACTACGATCCGTGCTCAGGACGGGCCACCTTCACCTAAGGATATCTCGAGGAGGGTGCATGTGGCGGGTAGGCCGATGCTACCGAGAAATATGCTCGATGCTGCAACCGGTGCTATGCGGAGTCTGCATGACAGTGTTCTTTCTTTGGAGAAGCGGCGTCTCGGAGAGAAGGATGTGGCATACCCGGTTTTTGCGGCCAAGGTGCCAGAGGGCAAGGGCTTTGTGGATAACTCCATCGGGGGTACGATCGTCCTGCGGTTTGATGACATCCACGCTATGTTGAACCTTCATCCGCTGCACTACACCTTCGTTCGGCTATTTTCGCTGAGTATGGAGATGCGGATCATTCGCGACAAGACCCCGGACATCGTGATAGTCGACCCCTTCTACATGCGTGCCAAGATCTTGGGCAGCGCTGGGGACCGGCAAGTCGCGAGTTCTTACCTCGAAGGCGTCATTCTGGCAAACCAAGATAAGGATAACTTCCTCGTGCCTTACTTTCCCGAGTAAGTCCTCCCCTCAACCGCCCCGTAACATATGAATTCTTAGATTTCAATCTTTTTCTTTTAACATTCCGTGTTTTCTGCAGTGACACACGTTGCACGCTCATCCTCCTAAGCCCCAAATATTCCATGGCCACGTATTTCGACCCGGACCGTCAGTCGAACGTAGACTACACAAATGTCAAGAAGGTTCTTGATGATGTTCTCCCCGGCTACGTCAAATCTGGAGGCACCTTCACCAGGCCTATTCGTAAGTACGGCAAGCACGTGTTCTCCCACAATACGACGTTCTGCTGCGTCAAGTAGCCACCTGGCCGTCAGAAGGGTGCCTACTACGCCATCCATCACATGCGGGCGATCGTACGGGACCATCATCACCTTCTGCTACCGAGTAGACTCAAAGATTGGGCCGCGAGCGTGTCGGCAATCCAGGACGCGGACATCAGACAAGAATTCTTTCGCATCCAGTCGGAGTTTGCAGAAATCATCCATCAAGATGTCCTTCGTACCTCGGGGCAGTTCTACCTCAGAAATCAACCGTCCAACAGTGACATCGACACAATCCTACAAATGCAGGCTGACAACGCCCGTTCTTTCATGACTCCCACGATAGACGGCGGCTTCATCCACACTCCGGTCCCTTGAGTCGAGTCGAAAGCAGTGATGCTGTGTCTAGTTCTGAAACATCGATTGGCTCATGTTGTAATTAAACTTTAATGAACTTGTAGTATGTCTCTTTGGTTTCGAGAGTCGTTCAACTTAAGATGTAATCGATGCTATTAATGTCTTGCTTTTCTCTTCCGATCGTTCTGTTGCATACTTATATATTGCTTATGTATTGTCTGTGAATTGGTACTAACGTTTCGTTTGGCTACTGCATAGCGATGCCGTGGTATGTCGTGTACAAGGGTAAGGTTCCCGGAGTCTACGGCGACTGGGAGGAGTGTCAGAGACAGGTTCACCGATTCAGCAGTAACAGTTACAAAGGGTACGCCACTAGGGCCGAGGCCGAATCTAGATACACCCGCTATCTAGCGGGAGAGGGGAGGGAGCGTTGGAGGAACCGGATGAAGACGAGTTTCATCGTGATGATGCTCATCTTGATGACCGCAGCTCTCTTCTATGTGATGGTAGTTTAGATGATCGATATCGACTTGTAATGTGAAGACAAACTCGCGGTCTCGAGACTTGTAATATAATGTTCTATCTTTGTTCGGTCTTTTCAATTCGGAGACTAATATGATGAATTGTATTCGGAGACTAAAATGATGAATTGTATTCAGAGACTAATCTTCTATTGTATTCGATGAATCTGTTGTTGATGTGTGCTGTTTATATTTTGTCCAATTATACATTTTGTAACCTGTGCAAAAAACAGAAAATAAAAAAATAAAAAAACCTAATATTCATACTAATGGCGCATCACACCATAGTGCGCCATTAGTATGCCAAAGGATACTAATGGCGCATCATTAGACAGTGCGCCATTAGTATGCCGAACTTACTAATGGCGCATCTCATTGTCGTGCGCCATTAGTATGCCAAAGCACCTGGGTATACATGGCCCCCTGGGAGGCATACTAATGGCGCACTGTTGTATATACTAATGGCGCATCTGAGGTGCGCCATTAGTATACCAGATACTAATGGCGCACCCGTGGTGCGCCATTAGTAAAATATACTAATGGCGTACTACTAATGGCGCACCACTAATGCGCCATTAATGGCCAAATTAGGTGTGCCATTAGTAGGGCTTTTCCTAGTAGTGGGCCACCCATCCCGGAGGGCCCCATGGGCCGAAGTGGGGAGGGGAACCAGCCCATAGTGGGCTGGTGCGCCCCCTTTGGCCCACCCCATGCGCCTAGGGTTGGGAACCCTAGGGTGGGGGGGCGCCGCACCTAGTTTGGGGGGCACTCCACCCCTTGGCCGCCGCCCCCCTAGGAGATCCCATCTCCTAGGGCCGGCGCCCCCCCTAGGGGAGCCTATATAAAGGGGGGAGGGAGGGGCAGCTGCACCCTTGACTCTTGGCGCCTCCCTCTCCCCTGCTACACCTCTCCCTCTCGCAGTAGAATGGTGAAGCCCTACTGCGGTGACTCCTGCATCCACCACCACGCCGTCGTGCTACTGGATCTTCATCAACCTCTCCTTCCCCCTTACTGGATCAAGAAGGAGGAGACGTCACGCTGACCGTACGTGTGTTGAACGCGGAGGTGCCGTCCGTTCGGCGCTAGGATCTCCGGTGATTTGGATCACGTCGAGTACGACTTCCTCATCCCCGTTCTTTGAACGCTTCCGCGCGTGATCTACAAAGGTATGTAGATGCAATCCGATCACTCGTTGCTACATGAACTCATAGATGGATCTTGGTGAAACCGTAGGAAATTTTTTGTTTTCTGCAACGTTCCCCAACACCTCCTCCAAGTCCGGCATAGCTTCAGGCCACTCCTCCTCCTCCAACTCAGCCACGTCAGCCGTCTTCGCCGCCTCATCAATCACGGAAGAGAGCCGCCTCAGCTATGGTGCGTAGCGGTACAAGTCGAGGTAGTACTGCAGGTACAGGCAGAGGCAAGCGATTTCAATATGGTCCAAGCCTCGCGCCTCTTCCGCAGAGGCCTTACGACAAGTCCGAGGAGGAAAACGTAGCCATATCGAAGGCCGAGGTGGAAGCCCATTTTGCACCGAAACTGCCACCGCCGCCAAGGGAGAAAGTGCCTGTGGAAAAGATTGACCACTTCATTCGTATGGCTAGACCACCAGCTCCCAAGCCTGTTGACACAGACTATGAGCGCCACCTCAGGAAGTTAAATCGAGCACGTCTACAAGAAAGAGGCGAGCTCGAGCTCGAGCAAATCAGCTGGCAAAAAATGCGGTAAAACCGTTCCCCAGCTGGGAGAACAGGCGGCGCAATCAATCCCCCCGCTTGTTGTGCCAACAACACATGAGAGTAGGCGCGCCCAATATTATTGTGGGCACACCGTTAACGTTCCCGGGCTGGGCGATGTGGTAATAACCGAGGAGCATATTGCGCAGGCTGAATCGATCGGGATCACTGTTGGACAACTCCTCGATATCGAGCCGATGTCTCCGACTAGAGAGGAGGAAATAAAACGGAAATATGCCCGGGGCCAACCTTTGGTCGAGCCAGAGGAGGTCAATAAGCTCCCAACGAGAATGTATGCATTACATCAATGGTACATGGACATTACCAAGATTTCCAATCGAGAGTCCCTCATAGTGAATGTCAACGAGGAGCATTTCTACCATAAGAAAGCTGTGACCGTTGAGTATTCAGAACTTTTTCAGCTATACAATAAAGACGCACTCGACAAATCTATCGTCGGTTGCTATTGTCTGTAAGTGATTTCTTTCTGTAATTTAAGTCTAAAGCTAGCTGATCATTTTGATCAATCATTACCTGTAATTATCCTCACTATATTCTTTTCTGTGGTATTATGCAGGATGAAGATTTATGAAATGAAAAAAGGTGAACGCTATGGCATTGGGTTCGTTGACCCAAATACCATTAATGAATACACATGGAAAATAGATCCATATCACGCAAAATGTGTAGAGGAAAGCATGCTACAGTTCTTCAAGGAACTCAAATACAATGAAGATATACTACTTCCTTACAACTTCCAGTGAGTCACACTGTCTTGTACTACAAATTCTGTTTTTCCCTACTAGCTATAGCTACATGTTTTTGCTTACATATATATGTCCGCTTAATTAAGACATGCAAACGTGTGTGCATGCAGATTTCACTGGATCTTGTTAATCATTAAAGTTGATGAAGGAACAGTTGAAGTACTAGACTCACTACTTAAGAAAGCAAGTGACTACAGCATCGTGAAGGGGATAGTCAACAGGTAATATCAATCATTATTAACTATATCTCGGCCTATTTAATTAGTTCGTCATTTCCTGATAACAACTATTTAATAACCCATTTATTCATTTTCTTTGTCAGCGTGCAGGGTTTGGGCAAAGTTCATCAGGGTCTCTCCAGGCCCATGGAAACAAAGTCTGAAATGGTATCGACCCAAGGTAAGTAATTAAGTAGTACTAGCTAGCTGCCATCTCTTTAATTATCATGCTTGATTAATTATTATCTGATCAAAATTCCATTCTCGTAAAGGCCCTGAAGCAGGCGCCGGGGAATGATCTATCTGTATACTACGTTTGCGAGAACATTCGCATGATGGCGTCCGAAAGGAGCAAATCTCAAAGACATGAGTGGGTACGATATCGATTGTCAGAACACTATTCACAATTTTTACACCATTGTCGATATCTAGTCACACAACTAATACACATGCATATTGATCTCCTTCTTAACAGTTCAAAGAGGTTCGGGAGAAGCTCCTAGCACAGGACCGCATAGAAGCAATTCAAGAGGAAATAGCGGGATTTTTGCTCGACCAGGTCATAGATCCCAAAGGAGAATACTATTACCCGCTACCGCCCCCATGAACCACTTCCAATTTTTATCGTGCTCCGAAGGCACCAATTAGCTAGGCTAATGCCACTGGCTACGAAGGCACCAATTAGGAGAAATTGTATATATATATATATATATATATATATATATACATGTGTGTATATATGTGTGAATTAATTAATGGTGGTTTTGAGACATTCGATGATATATATATATTATGATCAATTTTACTAGAAATTCTATTTATATATATGCATAACGTGTACAATATGTAGTATCGTAAAATACCAGCAAACAAAAAAGAATTAAATGAAAAACACAAAATTAAATGAAAAAGAAATCATAAACCCAAAAACCCCCAACATTTTAATACCGGTTGGTGACACCAACCGGTACTAAAGGGCTCCCTGCCCCCGAAGCTGGCTCGTGCCACGTGGTTGCCCTTTAGCACCGGTTCGTGCTGAACCGATACTAAAGGGGGGGGGGCCTTTAGTGCCTACATTCTAGCGCCGGTTATCAAACAGGCACTAAAGGGCCTTACGAACCGGTGCTATTGCCCGGTTCTGCACTAGTACAACAAGCAGAAGCGTAAAAGGGCGAATCCTTAGCAGGTCAACTACTAGAAATAAGATTGCATGGTGACTGTATAATTCTAATATGAAAAACATACGTTACATCTTTGCAAATAATAAAAGTAACTAAGATTAGGTAATTTCAGGTGCAAAATAAATAAATAGAAAAGGTGCTTAACTCTGCTCCTATGTGTGTAGTACATTAGGTAATTGAGATTAATGGTGATAGGGAGGATCATCAGGAGCCCCTACTGTTGTAACTAGGAATAAAACCCAACCGTAAGCAAGCCTGTTTGACGGTTGAGGTGAATCCAGCAAGGTGACCTCTTTGTCTCCTGATGCGCCGGATTTAATTTTTAATTATTTGACTTCACCCTTTCTTGACTGTGACATCGAACTCAGGGAATTTCACCACAGGTGGTCACCATCGACAATCCATCCGTCCCCTGTTTAAGCAGAAGAACAAATTCATCATTGCCCCCCGTTATTTCAGGGCCTTCCCCTGTTCTGCTTGTCCTTGCGTTCACGTCCAGATTTGGACCTGTTCGTATCCTGATGCATGTGATTAATGGACTACTACCTAAGAGGTCAAGAGAACTGTCTGTCAACATTATTGTTAGCTCCCCTAAAAAAACACTATTGTTAGCTAGATAGGATCAGACAGTGTTTACTTAACTGTTCAGTACGTACATCGTTCTGTGGACTTTTCTTTGTCGAGAATGTGGACTGACTGCATATTAATTGGCCTTATTTAATCCGTTTGTCAAGCACGCAGCGCGCTGGAATGTGATAACAGAAATATGGAAGGGTGGTGGATCAACATGTGCGCCGTCCACTAGTGCCGCCACGTGGTCAGTGCCATGTCGGCCCGTGCTTTGCTCACCTTCGCTTCTTCTTTTTTTGGTTGGCCAGGGACAGCGAAAGTGCAGAGAAGTTCAGAACCGGTATTCAGATGTTGCGGTTCCTTCCTATGTTAGAGCCTGTGTTTTGATTTTCGGCCGCAAAAATTGGATTTCGGCCGAATTTCGGCCATTTCGGCCTGAGGCGAAAAGTATGTTTCGGCCGAAATTGCTCAAATTTGGCAAATTTTGATCAAATTTAAGTTAAATTGCAGTCAAAATTTGGTCAAATTTCAGCCGAAATTTTTAAAAATGGCCGAAATTCGGCCATCTCGGCCTAGGGCGAAAAAAAGCTCAAACCGAAAATCAAAACACAGGTTAGAGCAAGTACAATAGAGCTGAGTCAGCAAGCTATAAGAAATAAACTAGTATATTTCTGCTTAGTTGAAGAAAAGAGAAGAGGAGAGAGAAGGTAAGCGGGCTCTTTATGAAGAGTCAGCTCTAACACGTGCTTCTAGACACTTTGTGAGAATGAAAGGTGCGTCACATAATAAAAAAGTTGTACACTCATTTGATTTACTATTGTACATGTTGGCTATAAAATGGGCTGTAGATGACATGGCACTGGCTTATAGCCAGCAGCTGGCTATACTATTAACCATGCTCTTAATGCAGTAACAACCGGCCTGCGTCTCATATTTTACTTTGCTACATAGCAACATCCTCCCCGTGGTCCTGATGGTGCCGTGTACATAGCATAGGTAGGGACGTGGTCGGCCTTGGCCTGTTCTTCTTTTTTGGCCAGGGATTGTGAAAATGCAGAGAAGTTCAGAATTGGGTTTCAGGCTGGAAGCTGACAACTGCTCTTTAGGGGATTGCAAAATGCGCTTTTCTGTTACAGAGTACTTAGTGGACTAGCTACGCAACAAAACATTCTCATGCATTTGTGTGTTACTTCTTAGGGAGTATGGACGTATTCCTTGTGGAAACATTGTAGACTTGTGACAGAGTACGTACAGCTTTGGCCCTTGTGTGATGTTACGCTATGCACCATGGTGGGACCGATAGCGGTCGTCTAATATATCACACAGCACCCTTGTAGTCATGATCAATCAATCACCTGCCCGAATCGAGAGCCACGGCGGAGGATCAAGATATAGTCGAAGGGTAGACAAATGGAAGCACAACCGAACCCATCATTCATCATACCTCCTGAATCGTTGGATCAGTTCATGCTCAATTAATGGTTCTACTGGCAGACTTGATATGCAATTGGAAGCAAATGCAACTTCCACTTGTTTCTACTCAAAATTGAAGGTCTTGTTCTATCCAACTTCAGCAAAAGTCTTACAAACCGAACTCATCGTCTTAATTTATGAGCCTGGAATAAACAATCGTCGAGTCTGAAACTAAGCTGGTAGGAACAAATTAAGCATCTCAATGAAGATCTCAAGTAGGCAGCAATGGTTTGGTTCATCATGGGAAAAATGCTTGTTCCCTAGACTGACAGAAGCAAGAAGAGAATTCAGGCATGAGTGGACAAACTTTGGTGATCGGAACAATCCGGTCATGGAGACATGGATGTCAATGAAATTAATCTTCTGTTAGCTCCTCCTGCCTTCAATGCCATTTGAAAGTAGGCACATACAAATAGTTGGTTCAGTTACATAATGTAACAGAAAGATGAAATGAAACAGAGTTGATATAAGAAAATGCTGGTGGTGGACTCTCTGCTAATTTAATCATGTGCGCTCTATGTAATAATCTTGTATCCGGCAGCAGACAGGCAAAGAATTACTGTGTATTTAGGCATGCATGACAACTAACCAATGCCAAATTCCTTACATTTTAAACAAAATTGAACTAGAGAAAACGCCGAAAGAACAGTTGATTTGTAGTATAGTACCTGATTGCTCATACACTAACAGGGATAGATCAGAGCAATCTGTAGATGCACACTTAGCTAGCTGCGTACACACGTATATGTAGGAGGAGCTGACCTACAAGCACTAGTATTGGCTTGCTGCCTTGTACTGAAGCTGATGGAGTGGAATGAGTTACAATCCGAGGTGCATCCTTAAATAGCAAACTGATATAAGCACTTTACGTCAAGCACTAGTGCTACATCACTGCTGACTACTATTACTTAGCTACTAAGCCTATGGTAGCTACAGTCATTTTTCTTTTTTCACTGCTGTGGACATGCAGCTACATGCATGCATGCATCGGAGACAAGGGTGAAGCCTACAATCTCCCCCGCAACCTTGTCGATGAAGCTTGATTTTGACGATCTCAACCTTCTTGTTTAGCTCCTGAAGCTGCACCTGGCCTAGAGTCTTTGTCAGGATGTCAGCTTTCTGCTCACCAATACCAATGAACTCCACGTACACAGTGTCCTCCTCGGCGCAATCACAATTATTGGGTTCTTGCAGAGGGAAATCGCAAACTTGTTATCGACGAAGATGAGTGCAGGGACGGTGTCTTTGTTGAGCATCTCGCCGAGGAGGCGAGCAAGCCAGATTGAGCAAGCCAGATTCCTTGACAGGCCGCTGTAGCTGCCACCTTGTACTCTGCCTCGCACGAAGAAGTGGCGACAACGTTCTGCCTCACCGATTGCCTACCAATGGGACTGCTCCTGAGGAAGAACAGTATGCAAGAGGTGCTCTTCCGGGAGTCCACATCACCAGCTTGGTCGGAGTCGCTATAGCTGACCAAGCTCTCGCTGAAGCCATGATGATACACGCGTCCATGCGTGAGTGTACCCGCGATGTAAAGGAGTAGGTGCTTGACGGCAGCGAAATTATTGCTTGCCAGGGCTTCCATGAACCTACTCAGGTACCTAACAGTGAACGTGATCTCAGGTCAGGTGTGCACAAGATACTTGAGGCTCCCGATGCTGCTGCAGTAGAGGGTAGCATCCACTGCCTTCTCGGAGCTATCCTTGTTGAGCTTTAGCCATGGCTTCATTGGAGCGTGCATGACATGTCGATCCTTGATGCCTGCTTGCATGAGCATCTTGGCAGTGTAGGCCACCAACTTGATTGTGATACGACCACCTGCCTAGTTCACCTCCATCATGAGGTATTACCGAAGATGCCTGAGGTAGTGCTGGAGCAGTATGATGCATTTCTCCCTTGAAGCGTTAGTTCTCTTCAGGCTCTACCCCGGCGATGACCGGGTCATCGACGTAGATGCCGATGATGAGCAACGTGTTCACGGTGCCATGCGACTACATGCCCTGCTCAGAAGCACTGCATGAGAGGGCGGAAACACATCGTCATTGCTGCAAATGTGGCAATGCAAGGTTCAGTTGAGAGCCTTTTACTTGCTTCATAGGTTCTTGTGTTGTGAATTACTCATCTGATTTAAAAAACGACTATTTACATACTTTAGCTATGCCAATGAATAGGTCCTAATCAGATCTCTAATACATAGGGAGAGTTTCCTTCCTTATGATTTCTCTTAATTATATTGTATGCATGCCACTGATGTGAGGTTTTGTCCTTGTTTATTTGTTTAACAACATTTTGGGTGAATCAACTACACATACAGTAGACCTTATTCACTTGCCAAAAACATATTCTGACAGTAATTTATTTTATCAACCTTTTGGTCCAAGATTTGGATGCAATTTATATGCTACTACAACTATATGATGTTGAGAGAAGGGAGTTGTTATGCATACTATGTACTAAAGAATATGTTAGCGGCTTCTTGTAAGTACAATTGTTGAAGCTCTTCAGCAATATTCTTTTTATCAATTCTTCAGCAACTCTGCACTGTTTCTCTATTATCCCCTTATGTAGACTTCCTTTTCCCCGAAAATATATTCCACAAGGCTCCCAATGTTCTTGTAACCGATGGTGTACAGCTTATGCTCGTTTGCTAACTATAATTTACAATTTCCTCCTAGAGAAGGGAGTTGTTATGCATACAATAACAATCATTGTGAACGATGAGCTACCAAATTGCAAGGTACATGAGTTGCATAAATATTAAGTACAAATGAAAAATGTCAAGATATCTTGGGTGATAGAAATATTACAAGTAAAATTATATGTCACTTAGAAGAATCCTTGCAAAAAAGCTACTATCTCAGAGTCAAGTTCATATTTAGTGCTAAATTTACGAAAAATATCGGTATCCATAAAAGATTTAACACAATCAAAACTAGGTGTCATACCTGACTCCTTACCATTGTCGAGGTCCCAATCTGCAGAGTTGCGTTTAATTCTTTCCAATAAATCACATTTGAATTCAATAGTCTTCATCATAAAAGAGCCATCACAAGAAGTATCAAGCATGGTGCGATTGTTAGCAGAAAGGTGAGCATAAAAATTTTGAATTATCATTTCTCTTGAGATATCATGATTGGGGCATGAATATAACATTGATTTAAGCCTCCCCCAAGCTTGAGCGATGCTTTCTCCTTCGCGAGGCCAAAAATTATATATGTAATTGCGATCACGATGAACAAGATGCATAGGATAAAACTTCTGATGAAATTCTAATTTCAATCGTTTGTAATTCCAAGACCACATATCATCACATAGCCTATACCATGTCGATGCATCTCCCCTTAAAGATAAAGGGAAGACCTTCTTATTAACAACATCTCCGGGTACACCTGCAAGCTTAAATAATCCACAAACTTCATCCACATATATCAGATGTTCATTAGGATGTTTTGTTCCATCTCCTAAAGAAGGATTAGCTAGCAGTTTCTCTATTATACCCGCAGGAACTTCAAAGCAAGCATTTTCATTTTCAGTAGGTTCGGTAGGTTGAGGAGGAACTCTTTGCTCTACTGGTTGGGGTGAAGATACCCCGAACAAGCCCCTCAGAGGATTACCTTCCATAGTAACAAGTGACAGTGAATTTCAGCACACTATATAAAATTTTTCCTTACCAAATTCCACCTACCAAAGGCACTTCACTCCTCGGCAACGGCGCCAGAAAATAGTCTTGATGACCCACAAGTATAGGGGATCTATCGTAGTCCTTTCGATAAGTAAGTGTGTCGAACCCAGCGAGGAGCAGAAGGAAATGATAAGCGGTTTCCTGCAACGTATTCTCTGCAAGTACTAAAATAAGTGGTAATAGATAGTTTTGTGATAAGATAATTTGTAACGAGCAACAAGTAACAAAAGTAAATAACATGCAGCAAGATGGCCCAATCCTTTTTGTAGCAAATGACAAGTCTGGACAAACTCTTATATGATGTAAAGCGCTCTCGAGGACACATGGGAATATCGTCAAGCTAGTTTTCATCACGTTCAAATGATTCGCGTTCGGTAGTTTGATAATTTGGTATGTGGGTGGACCGGTGCTTGGGTTCTGCCCTTACTTGGACAAGCATCCCACTTATGATTAACCTCTATTGCAAGCATCCGCAAATACAACAAAAGTATTAAGGTTGTAACGCCCCGGACACACCCACCGGTGGTCGTTACTCCTGGCGGGATCTAGACTGGCCTCACAGATCAATACTAGTCTTTTCTGCACACTTTGTCCTCACTCATGCGCACCCGGGAGCAACTTCCCGGTCGGTCACCCATCCTGACACTACTCCAAGCTGAGCACGCTTAACTTTGGAGTTCTGTCCAAATGGGCTTTCGGAAAAGAAGGAATTCCTTATTGATATGAGTAGTCTATCATCCCTAATAAGCCATGCCATTACATACACCCCCACTCAGAGGAACCGACGTCCTCGTAGGGCCACAGGAACGTTCCCTCTTGGCACATACGTCTGTGCTTCCAGTCCAGTACATGTGTCATGTCGTGTGCCACGACGGGTCACAAACGTCATGAACAACATGACCACGCACCTGTCCGCAACCATCCGTGTAACCGCGAGGGTCGGCTCTGATACCAACTTGCAACGCCCTCGATGCGGCTATAGCTCCCACGTGTCGAGGCACGACTTAGAGACATAACCGCATTGAAAGCAATGTCGCAAGTCAGGCAATCATTACAACATCCCATGTAATACATAATAAAAGGGGGAGATAATATAGTTGGCTTACACTCGCCACGTCACATCAGAGTACATAAATAACATCCATCAAGCAAACACTCATGGCCCGACTACGGCGCCAAAATGGAAAAGAACCCAACATGCGACAAGGCCCTGAATCGAACCCCAACTAGGCACCACTACTGATCATCGGGAAAGGAAACATAATAACGCTGGGAGTCCTCGTCGAACTCCCACTTGAGCTCGTACTCGTCACCTGGAGCGGAATCACCTGGACCTGCATCTGGAATTATAGTATCTGTGAGCCACAGCCAATTCATCCATTAAGAGGTTCAAACAAGCATGGCAAAAACGCAAATGCAAAATAGATTCCAGACTTAGTGAAATTAACACTAGTCTGTAATTTCAGATCACGATGCTCTCTTCGGAGCAGCAAAACAACATGGTACATGACCTGAACATGACAAGTAAGAACATGGCATGGAGCTACTAAACAAGCTTAACAAAAGTCCCGAAGTGACCTGGGGCCAAAAGGGATCACAAAATATATTAACGGGCACACGAACATAGCTAAAACACAATCAGTTTTCAGACTTAGTGAAAACTGAGACATGCTGAGATATAACTCACGAAGGCATGTAAACGAGCTCGATGCACTCACCACGGTGCAAGTCACGGCAAGGCAAGCATACAGCCATTAAGAAGGCACAAAATACAAGCTAGACATGGCAAGAACAATGGCATAGCATGCACGGATCAACTACAACAACGCCGGCAAAATCGCAAACGAGTTGACGATCTGCCCAGATTCACCACGAAGCAAAAGTAGAGCTCGATTGACTCAAGCTATGGTGCTCCATAATTGCAAATAAAGACATGGATGGATAGAGCATAACATGAATAGCAAAAGTCCTTATGGATCCAAATCAGCCCCTTACGAAGCAATGCATAAACTAGGGTTTAAGCTTCTGTCACTCTAGAAACCCATCATCTACTTATTACTTCCCAATGCCTTCCTCTAGGCCCAAATAATGGTGAAGTGTCATGTAGTCGACGTTCACATAACACCACTAGAGGAGAGACAACATACATCTTATCAAAATATCGAAGGAATACCAAATTCATATGACTACTAATAGCAAGACTTCTCCCATGTCCTCAGGAACAAAAGTAACTACTCACAAAGCATAAACATGTTCATAATCAGAGGGGTATTAATATGCATATAGGATCTGAACATATGATCTTCCACCAATTATACCAACTAGCATCAACTACAATGAGTAATTAACACTAGTAGCAACCTACTAGCACCAATCCCGGACTTAGAGACAAGAATTGGATACAAGAGATGAACTAGGGTTTTGAGATGAGATGGTACTGATGAAGATGTTGATGGAGATTGCCCTCTCCCGATGATAGGAGCGTTGGTGATGACGATGGCGGTGATTTCCCCCTCCGGGAGGGAAGTTTCCCCGGCAGAATAGCTCCGCCAGAGCCCTAGATTGGTTCCGCCTCGTGGCGGCGGAGTTTCATCCGAGAAGATGGTTTATGATTTTTTCCCATCGAAAGACTCCATATAGCAGAAGATGGCCACCGAAGGGCCACCAGGGGGCCCACGAGGTAGGGGGGCGCGCCCCCCATCCTCGTGGTAGGGTGTGGCCCCACTGGTGAGTTTCTTCCGCCGAGTATTTTTTATATATTTGGAAAACATCTTCCGTGAAGTTTCAGGACTTTTCGAGCTGTGCAGAATAGGTCTGTAATATTTGCTCCTTTTCCAGCCCAGAATCCCAGCTGCCGGCATTCTCCCTCTTTATGTAAACCTTGTAAAATAAGAGAGAATAGGCATAAGTATTGTGAGACATAATGTGTAATAACAGCCCATAATGCAATAAATATCGATATAAAAGCATGATGCAAAATGGACGTATCAGCTACCTCTCCTCCTGCGCACGCTCACTGCGCCTCGCTACCCTGCCTCGCTAACCCACTCGCCCCGCCTTGCTAACCCACTAGCCGTCGCCCGAACCCGCCAGAGCTCGCCTCGCAAGCCACGCATCGCTCGCCAGCCACACATCGCTCGCCGCTTGCCCTGATCCGATCGCCATCCCCGCCCCGATCCCGTTCGCTAGCACCCCCTGGTTTCGCCAAGTCACCCGATCCCAGCCGACGAGTCACCCGATCCCGGTCTCGCCAAGTCGTCGTCGCTGCCTGCTGCATCGTCCGGTCACGCCGCGCCGCCATGGATTCCTCGGGCTCCTCCTCCTACAACCCGTTCGCCGGACCGGACCCCGTTGACATCCGCGACATCAACATCCACGACCGTGTTCCCGTTGTCCTTGATGCCACCGACGCCACGTACTTCGTGTGGAAGACGTACTTCTCGCCGCTCTTCCGCGAGAAAAACCTCGTGGATCACGTTGACGGCTCCGTTGACTCCCACGCCATGGTGGGCGACTCCGAGTGGACCGCGATCGACGCCACGCTCATCCGGTGGTTCTTCACCACCATCTCGAAGGACCTGTTTCACACGGTCGTGAGCGATGGTGATGACGCCCGCGCCGTGTGGGTCAAGCTCAACGGTCTCTTCACCAACAACAAGCTTCAGCGCCGTGTTTTTTTTGCAGTAGGAATTTTTTGACTGTCATCAGGATGATCAGTCTATCGATGACTACTGCCGCCGCGTGAAAACGTTGGCGGATGAGCTCCGTGACATTGGCGCCAAGGTTGATGACGACCTCCTCCTCAGCACGCTCACCGCCGGCCTCAACGAGGACTTTGACAACGCCACCTCCAAACTCTCCCTCATCCTGGAGCCCTCCTTCCCCAAGTTCGTGGCATACTTGCGGTTGGAGGAGCACCAGATGAAGGGGGTCAAGAAGCGCGTGCAGCAGCACGCCCTCGCCGCCAGCACCTTGCGTGGTGCCCCTCCACTGGCCGCCCCGCCCGTGCCTGCGCCCCGTCACCAGTCGCCCCCCCCCCCCCGCGCCTCCGGGGTATTTCCCCCTCCCTCCCGCGCCCCTGCCTCACCCGCTGCCCCCCAGCAGCCGCAGCAGGGTGGCGGGCGCCGCGGCAACCGCCGCGGAGGCGGTCGCAAACAGGCGCAAGGGGGGGGGGCCTCGTCAGCAGCAGCAGGACGCCACTCTGCCCTATACTTACGGCACCAACCCGTGGACAGGCGTCGTACACGCGTACTCGATGTCGGTTCGTCGGGCTCCTGCTCCGGGCATCCTTGGGCCTCGGCAGGCGAGCCACCAGGCGCTCTTCACTGCGCAGAACGCCGCCCCCTACAGCGGCTACGGCGCCGCGCCCACATACGGCGCCGCGCCCCCCTACAGCGGCTACAGCGCCGCGCCGGCCTATGGAGGGTTTCTTCCTCCCCAGGTGCCACCACCATGGGACCCGACCCTTTTTGCAGCTCTGCACCCGCCCCATCACCGAGCTCCTACGGTTGCGGCAGTGACTGGTACATGGACTCGGGCGCCACCGCTCACATGACTGCTCATCCCGGTAACCTCACATCCGCCACTCCTATTCATACTCCCAGTCGCATCACCCTTGGTAACGGTTCCTCCATTCCCATTACACATGTCGGTCATATGTCTTTTTCTTCTACTTCTACTCCCGTTAACATGTCTAATGTTATTGTGTCTCTTAACTTAGTTACCAATCTTGTTTCTGTTCGTCGCCTTGCTCGTGAGAACCCTATTACTGTTGAATTTGACGATATCGGCTTTTCCATGAAGGACGCCCGTACACGGATGGTACTCCACCGATGTGACAGCTCGGACGAGCTTTACCCGGTGCATCCCTCCGGTGCCACCACCACCCGTCGTCCCGCCGCCTTCGCTGCTAGTGTCGATCTTTGGCACGCCTGCCTCAGCCATCCCAACTCCACCGTCATGCGTCAGATTCTTCAGAGTTTTTGTTTCTCATGTAATAAGGTCGACAACCACTCTTGTGAGGCTTTCCGTCTTGGCAAGCATGTTCGTCTTCCCTTTAGTGAGTCTACAAATGTTTCCACTTTTCCATTTCAGTTATTGCATAGTGATGTTTGGATGTCCCCGGTTGCGAGCAACACGGGTTACTTATACTATTTGGTGATATTGGATGATTTTTCTCATTATGTGTGGACATTTCATCTCCGTCGCAAGTCCGACGCCCTTTCCACACTCACAGCTTTTTATTCATATGTCACCACACAGTTTGGTCGTTCTATTCTTGCCTTGCAAACTGACAACGGAAAGGAGTTTGACAATGTCGCCGTCCGCAATCTTCTTGTGTCGCACGACACCATCTTTTGCCTCACTTGCCCCTACACGTCCCAGCAGAATGGTCGCGCTGAGCGCGTCATTCGCACTCTTAATGACTGTGTCCGCACATTTCTCTTCCACTCCTACGTGCCTCCTCAGTTCTGGCCGGACGCGCTCGCGACCGCCAGCCTCCTCATCAACATTCGCCCGTGTCGTCCACGCTAGAACTACACTCCTCACCAGCTCCTCTTTGGTGCGGTTCCATCTTATGACGGCCTTCGCATTTTTGGGTGTCTCTGTTATCCTAGCACCGCGTCCACTGCACCTCACAAACTCGCTCCCCGGTCGCTTCCTTGCATCTTCCTTTGTTATCCTCCCAACACCAAAGGTTACCGGTGCTATGATCCACTGCCCAACCGCGTTTTCACCTCGCACTACATGTACTTTGATGAGTTGGTGTTCCCGTTTCAGCAGGTACCATCACCCTCGGCGTCTCCCGCGGCACGGTTCGCCCCTGCCCCCACCTCTAGCGAACTGCCCCGCCGTGCACCGGGCTTGGCCCTGCCCGCGCTCCCGGTGCCGGCGGCCCCCGTCGTCGTGGCCCCCTCGGTGGCCCCCGTCGCCGCCGCGGCCGCCTCGGCTGCCCCTGGCGCCGCGGCCCCGCCGATTGCCCCCGACGCCCCGGTCCCTTCGGCCGATCCAGAGACCGGCTCGAGCTCATCCTCGCCGGTCCCCCTATCGGCTCCGCCGGCTGCCGCCGCATCTCTCACCGGCGTGGTCACTCGGGCTCGGACTGGGACGTTTCGTCCTAGCACGCGCTACACCTCCAACGAGTACGCGTGTGCTGCGTCCACCTCGGCCCTGTCCCCGCTCCCCATCTCCGTTCGCACAGCCCTTCGGGATCCGAACTGGCTTGCTGTGATGTGTGATGAGTTCGACGCCCTGCAGCATAACCGTACGTGGCAGCTTGTCCCGCGGCCTCCCCGTGCCAACATCATCACTCGCAAGTGGGTCTTCCGCCACAAGACTCGCACCGACGGTTCCCTTGAGCGCTACAAGGCGCGTTGGGTCATGCGTGGCTTTCGCCAGCGTGTCGGCATGGACTTCACCGACACCTTCGCCCCGGTTGTCAAACCGGGCACAATTCTCGTTGTTCTCCAGCTCGCTGTTTCTCGCGCCTGGCCAGTCCACCAGCTCGATGTGTCTAATGCTTTCTTGCATGTCCATCTCGACGAGCAGGTGTTCTATCAGTAGCCTACTGGTTTCGTCGACACCGACTATCCGGACCACGTGTGCTTGCTCTCCCGTTCCCTTTACGGGTTGAAGCAGGCGCCTCGGGCCTGGTACCAGCGGATCGCGGCCTTCCTTCAGCAGCAGGGGTTCCGATCCACATGGTCCGATGCCTCCCTGTTTGTTTATCATCGGGGTCTCGCCACCGCGTAACTCCTCCTGTACGTCGATGACATCATCCGGACTGCCTCCTCGCTAGCGCTCCTTCAGCAGATCACAGCTCGCCTCGGCACCGAGTTCGCCCTCAAGGACTTGGGGGCTCTCCACTAATTCCTTGACATCGACGTTGTGCGCCGGGCCACTGGCTAATTCCTGCACCAGCAGAAGTACGCCTACGAGCTTCTGGAGAGAGCGGTCATGCTTAACTGCAAGCCTGCTCCTACGCCTGTTGACACGAAGGCTAAGGTGTCCGCCGTCGAGGGTTCTCCGGCGTCCGACGCTCCCTTCTACCGCTCCATCGTCGGTGCGCTTCAGTACCTCACACTGACGCGTCCGGACATTCAGTACACTGTCCAGCAGGTGTGCCTTCATATGCATGCTCCTCGTGATAGTCATTGGGCTCTGGTGAAACGTATTCTTCGGTACATACGTGGCACCACAGCTATGGGTCTCACCCTGACGGCATCACCTGACACCAGCCTTTCGCCTACTCCGACACCGACTGGGCTGGGTGTCCCGACACTCGCCGCTCCACTTCCGGCTACTGTGTCTACCTCGGGCCCTCTCTGATTTCGTGGTTGACGGTGTCCTGGACTAGGGGGTACTCATCACATCGTCTCCCGATCAGTTGGATTGGGCCGAGGTGTTGGGGAATGTAGCATAAATTCAAAATTTTGCTACGTGTCACCAAGATCAATCTATGGAGTCATCTAGCAACGAGGGAGGAGTGGATCTACATACCCTTGTAGATCACGCGCGGAAGCGGTCAAGAGAACGGGGTTGATGGAGTCGTACTCGTCGTGATCCAAATCACCGATGATCCTAGCGCCGAACGGACGGCACCTCCGCGTTCAACACACGTACGGAGCAGCGACATCTCCTCCTTCTTGATCCAGCAAGGGGGGAAGGAGAGGTTGATGGAGATCCAACAGCACGACGGCGTGGTGGTGGAAGTAGCGGGATTCCAACAGGGCTTCGCCAAGCGCTGCGGGAGGAGGGAGATGTGTCATGGGAGGGAGAGGGAGGCGCCAGGGCTTGGGTATGGTTGCCCTCCCTTCCCCCCACTATATATAGGGCCAAGGGAGAGGGGGAGGGCGCAGCCTTGCCCCTTCCTCCAAGGAAGGGTGCGGCCAAGGGGGGAGGAGTCCATCCTCCCCAAGGCACCTCGGAGGTGCCTTCCCCCTTTAGGACTCTCCCCTCCTCTTGTCCCTTTGGCGCATGGGCCTCTAGGGGCTGGTGCCCTTGGCCCATATAGGCCAAGGCGCACCCCCTACAGCCCATGTGGCCCCCCGGGGCAGGTGGCCCCACCCGGTGGACCCCCGGGACCCTTGGTGGTAACGTAGCAGAAATTCAAAATTTTCCTACGTGTCACCAAGATCTATCTATGGAGAGACTAGCAACGAAGGGAAGGAGAGTGCATCTACATACCCTTGTAGATCGCTAAGCGGAAGCGTTCAAGAGAACTGGGTTGATGGAGTCATACTCGTCGTGATCCAAATCACCGATGATCCTAGTGCCGAACGGAAGGCACCTCCGCGTTCAACACACGTACAGCCCGACGATGTCTCCCACGCCTTGATCCAGCAAGGAGAGAGGGAGAGGTTGAGGAAGAATCCATCCAGCAGCAGCACAACGGCGTGGTGGTGGTGGAGGAGCGTGGCAATCCTGCAGGGCTTCGCCAAGCACCACGGGAGAGGAGATAGAGAGGGAGGGCTGCACCAATGAGAGAGATCAAATCGCGTGTTATGAGCAGCCCCTATGCCTCACTATATATAGGGGAGAGGGAGGAGGGTGCGCCCCCTCTAGGGTTCCCACCCCTAGGGGGGGCGGCAGCCCTAGATGGGAAAGGGGAGGCGGCCAAGAGGAGGTTTCCCTCCCCCCCAAGGCACCTAGGAGGTGCCTTCCCCTTGTGGGACTCTTCCCTCCTTAAAACCCTAGGCGCATGGGCCTCTTGGGGCTGGTGCCCTTGGCCCATGTAGGCCAAGGCACACCTCCCACAGCCCATGTGGCCCCCCGGAGCAGGTGGCCCCACCCGGTGGACCCCCGGGACCCTTTCCGGTGGTCCCAATACAATACCGGTGACCCCGAAACTTGTCCCGATGGCCGAAATAGCACTTCCTATATATAATTCTTTACCTCCGGACCATTCCGAAACTCCTCGTGACGTCCGGGATCTCATCCGGGACTCCGAACAACTTTCGGGTTACCGCATACTAATATCTCTATAACCCTAGCGTCACCGAACCTTAAGTGTGTAGACCCTACGGGTTCGGGAGACATGCAGACATGACCGAGACGTTCTCCGGTCAATAACCAACAGCGGGATCTGGATACCCATGTTGGCTCCCACATGTTCCACGATGATCTCATCGGATGAACCACGATGTCAAGGACTTAATCAATCCTGTATACAATTCCCTTTGTCTAGCGGTATGATACTTGCCCGAGATTCGATCGTCGGTATCCCGATACCTTGTTCAATCTCGTTACCGGCAAGTCTCTTTACTCGTTCCGTAACACATCATCCCATGATCAACTCCTTGATCACATTGTGCACATTATGATGATGATGTCCTACCGAGTGGGCCCAGAGATACCTCTCCATTTACACGGAGTGACAAATCCCAGTCTCGATTCGTGCCAACCCAACAGACACTTTCGGAGATACCCGTAGTGCACCTTTATAGTCACCCAGTTACGTTGCGACGTTTGGTACACTCGAAGCACTCCTACGGTATCCGGGAGTTGCACAATCTCATGGTCTAAGGAAATGATACTTGACATTAGAAAAGCTTTAGCATACGAACTACATGATCTTGTGCTAGGCTTAGGATGGGTCTTTGTCCATCACATCATTCTCCTAATGATGTGATCCCGTTATCAATGACATCCAGTGTCCATGGTCAGGAAACCGTAACCATCTATTGATCAACGAGCTAGTCAACTAGAGGCTTACTAGGGACATGGTGTTGTCTATGTATCCACACATGTATCTGAGTTTCCTATCATTACAATCTAGCATGGATAATTAAACGATTATCATGAACAGAAATATAATAATAATCAATTTTATTATTGCCTCTAGGGCATATTTCCAACAGTCTCCCACTTGCACTAGAGTCAATAATCTAGTTCACATCGCCATGTGATTAACACTCACAGGTCACATCGCCATGTGACTAACACCCAAGAGTTTACTAGAGTCAGTAGTCTAGTTCACATCACTATGTGATTAACACTCAATGAGTTCTAGGTTTGATCATGTTGCTTGTGAGAGAGGTTTTAGTCAACGGGTCTGCAACATTCAGATCCGTATGTACTTCGCAAATTTCTGTCATCTTGTAGATGCAACTACTACGCTACATTTGGAGCCATTCCAAATAACTGTTCTACTTGGAGCTATTCTAAATTGTTGCTCCATTATACGTATTTGGTATCTCTACTCAGAGCTATCCGGATAGGTGTTAAGCTTGCATCGACGTAACCCTTTACGACGAACTCTTTTACCACCTCCATAATCGAGAAAATTCCTTAGTCCACTAGTTACTAAGGATAACTTTGACCGCTGTCCTGTGATCCATTCTTGGATCACTCTTGTACCCCTTGACTGACTCATGGCAAGGCACACTTCAGGTGCGGTACACAGCATAGCATACTGTAGAGCCTATGTCTTAAGCATAGGGGACGACCTTCGTCCTTTCTCTCTATTCTGCCGTGGTCGAGCTTTAAGTCTTAACTTCATACCTTACAACTCAGGCAAGAACTCCTTCTTTGACTGATCCATCTTGAACACCTTCAAGATCATGTCAAGGTATGTGCTCATTTGAAAGTACCATTAAGCGTTTTGATCTATCCTTATAGATCTTGATGCTCAATGTTCAAGTGGCTTAATCCAGGCTTTCCATTGAAAAACACTTTCCAAATAACCCTATATGCTTTCCAGAAATTCTACGTCATTTCTGATCAACAATATGTCAACAACATATACTCATCAGAAATTCTATAGTGCTCCCACTCACTTCTTTGGAAATACAAGTTTCTCATAAACCCAAAATCTTTGATCATCTCATCAAAGCATACATTCCAACTCCGAGATGCTTACTCCAGTCCCTAGAAGGATTGCTGGAGCTTTGCATACTTATTAGCATCTTTCAGGATTGACAAAACCTTCCGTTGTATCACATACAACCTTTCCTCAAAAATCGTCGAGGAAACAATGTTTTGATATCCTATCTGCAAGATTTCATAAATGATGCAGTAATTGCTAATATAATTCCAACAGACTCTTAGCATCGCTACGAGTGAGAAAGTCTCATCGTAGTCAACTCCTTGAACTTGTCGGAAAACATCTTAACGACAAGTCGAGCTTTCTTAATGGTGACTTACCATCATTGTCCGTCTTCCTTTTAAAATCCATCTGTACTCAACAGCCTTACGACCATCGAGCCGTTCTGCCAAAGTCTACACTTTGTTTTCATACATGGATCCTCTCTCGGATTTTATGGCCTCGAGCCATTTATCGGAATCCAGGCCCACCATCGCTTCTCCATAGCTCGTAGGTTCATTGTTGTCTAGCAACATGACTTCCAAGACAGATTACGTACCACTCTGAAGTAGTACGCATCCTTGTCATCCCACGAGGTTTGGTAGTGACTTGATCTGAAGTTTCATGATCACTATCATAAGCTTCCACTTCAATTGGTGTAGGTGCCACAGGAACAACTCCTGTGCCCTGCCACACACTAGTTGAAGAGACGGTTCAATAACCTCATCAAGTCTCCACCATCCTCCCACTCAATTCTTTCGAGAGAAACTTTTCCTCGAGAAAGGACCCGATTCTAGAAACAATCCCTTATTGCTTTTGGATCTGAGACAGGAGGTATACCCAACTGTTTTGGGTGTCCTATGAAGATGCATTTATCCGCTTTGGGTTCGAGCTTATCAGCCTGAAACTTTTTCACATAAGCGTCGCAGCCCCAAACTTTTAAGAAATGACAGCTTAGGTTTCTCTAAACCATAGTTCATACGTGTCATCTCATCGGAATTACGTGGTGCCCTATTTAAAGTGAATGTGGTTGTCTCTAATGCCTAACCCATAAACTATCGTGGTAATTCGATAAGAGACATCATGGTATGCATCATATCCAATAGGGTGCAGTTATGATGTTTGGACACACCATCACACTATGGTGTTCCAGGCTGTATTAGTTGTGAAACAATTTCCACAATGTCTTAATTCTGTGCCAAACTCGTAATTCAGATATTCATCTCTATGATCATATCATAGATATTTTATCCTCTTGTCACGACGATCTTTCAACTTCACCCTGAAATTACTTGAACCTTTCAATAATTCAGACTCGTGATTCATCAAGTAAATATACTCAACATCTACTCAAATCATCTGTGAAGTAAGAACATAACGATATCCACTACACGCCTCAGCACTCATTGGACTGCACACATCAAAATGTATTACTTCCAACAAGTTGCTTTCTAGTTCCATTTTACTGAAAACGAGGCTTTCAGTCATCTTGCCCATGTGGTATGATTTGCATGTCTCAAGTGATTCAAAAATCAAGTGAGTCCAAACGGTCCATTTGCATGGAGTTTCTTCATGCATATACACCAATAGACATGGTTCGCATGTCTCAAACTTTTCAAAAATGAGTGAGCAAAGATCCATCAACATGGAGCTTCTTCATGCGTTTTATACCGATATGACTTAAGTGGCAGTGCCACAAGTAGGTGGTACTATCACACTTCTAGTGCTATGCTTAGGATTGGGTCTTGTCCATACATCATTCTCCTAATGATGTGATCCCGTTATCAACGACATCCAATGTCCATGGTCAGGAAATCGTAACCATCTATTGATCAACGAGCTAGTCAACTAGAGGCTTACTAGGGACATGGTGTTGTCTATGTATCCACACATGTATCTGAGTTTCCTATCAATACAATTCTAGCATGGATAATAAACGATTATCATGAACAAGGAAATATAATAATAATCAATTTATTATTGCCTCTAGGGCATATTTCCCAACGGGACCCTTCCGGTGTCCCGGTATCAATCGTGACCCCGAAACTTGTCCCGGTGGCCGAAATAGCACTTCCTATATATAATTCTTTACCTCCGGACCATTCCGGAACTCCTCGTGACGTCCGGGATCTCATCCGGGACTCCGAACAACATTCGGGTTACGCATACTAATATCCTATAACCCTAGCGTCACCGAACCTTAAGTGTGTAGACCCTACGGGTTCGGGAGACATGCAGACATGACCGAGACGTTCTCCGGTCAATAACCAACAGGGGGATCTGGATACCCATGTTGGCTCCCACATGTTCCACGATGATCTCATCGGATGAACCACGATGTCAAGGACTTAATCAATCCGTATACAATTCCCTTTGTCTAGCGGTACGATACTTGCCCGAGATTCGATCGTCGGTATCCCGATACCTTGTTCAATCTCGTTACCGGCAAGTCTCTTTACTCGTTCCGTAACACATCATCCCGTGATCAACTCCTTGATCACATTGTGCACATTATGATGATGTCCTACCGAGTGGGCCCAGAGATACCTCTCCGTTTACACGGAGTGACAAATCCCAGTCTCGATTCGTGCCAACCCAACAGACACTTTCGGAGATACCTGTAGTGTACCTTTATAGCCACCCAGTTATGTTGTGACGTTTGGCACACCCAAAGCACTCCTACGGTATCCGGGAGTTGCACAATCTCATGGTCTAAGGAAATGATACCTTGACATTAGAAAAGCTTTAGCATACGAACTACATGATCTTGTGCTAGGCTTAGGATTGGGTCTTGTCCATCACATCATTCTCCTAATGATGTGATCCCGTTATCAATGACATCCAATGTCCATGGTCAGGAAACCGTAACCATCTATTGATCAACGAGCTAGTCAACTAGAGGCTTACTAGGGACATGGTGTTGTCTATGTATCCACACATGTATCTGAGTTTCCTATCAATACAATTATAGCATGGATAATAAACGATTATCATGAACAAGGAAATATAATAATAACTAATTTATTATTGCCTCTAGGGCATATTTCCAACAGACTCCCACTTGCACTAGAGTCAATAATCTAGTTCACATCGCCATGCGATTAACACTCACAGGTCACATCGCCATGTGACCAACATCCAAAGAGTTTACTAGAGTCAATAATCTAGTTCACATCACTATGTGATTAACACTCAAAGAGTTTTGGGTTTGATCATGTTGCTTGTGAGAGAGGTTTTAGTCAACGGGTCTGCAACATTCAGATCCGTATGTACTTCGCAAATTTCTATGTCATCTTGTAGATGCAACTACTACGCTACATTTGGAGCTATTCCAAATAACTGTTCTACTTGGAGCTATTCTAAATTGTTGCTCCATTTTACGTATCCGGTATCTCTACTCAGAGCTATCCGGATAGGTGTTAAGCTTGCATCGACGCAACTCTTTACGTCGAACTCTTTATCACCTCCATAATCGAGAAAATTCCTTAGTCCACTAGTTACTAAGGATAACTTTGACCGCTGTCCTGTGATCCATTCTTGGATCACTCTTGTACCCCTTGACTGACTCATGGCAAGGCACATTTCAGGTGCGGTACACAGCATAGCATACTGTAGAGCCTATGTCTTAAGCATAGGGGACGACCTTCGTCCTTTCTCTCTATTCTGCCGTGGTCGAGCTTTAAGTCTTAACTTCATACCTTACAACTCAGGCAAGAACTCCTTCTTTGACTGATCCATCTTGAACACCTTCAAGATCATGTCCAGGTATGTGCTCATTTGAAAGTACCATTAAGCGTTTTGATCTATCCTTATAGATCTTGATGCTCAATGCTCAAGTAGCTTAATCCAGGCTTTCCATTGAAAAACACTTTCCAAATAACCCTATATGCTTTCCAGAAATTCTACGTCATTACTGATCAACAATATGTCAACATATATTTATCAGAAATTCTATAGTGCTCCCACTCACTTCTTTGGAAATACAAGTTTCTCATAAACTTTGTATAAACCCAAAACTTTGATCAGCTTATCAAAGCATACATTCCAGCTCCGAGATGCTTACTCCAGACCTTAGAAGGATTGCTGGAGCTTTGCATACTTATTAGCATCTTTCAGGATTGACAAAACCTTCAGGTTGTATCACATACAACCTTTCCTCAAGAAAATCATCGAGGAAACAATGTTTTGACATCCTATCTGCAAGATTTCATAAATAATGAAGTAATCGCTAATATAATTCCAATAGACTCTTAGCATCGCTACGAGTGAGAAAGTCTCATCGTAGTCAACTCTTTGAACTTGTCGGAAAACATCTTAACGACAAGTCGAGCTTTCTTAATGGTGACATTTACCATCATTGTCCATCTTCCTTTTAAAATCCATCTGCACTCAACAGCCTTACGACCGTCGAGCTGTTCTGCCAAAGTCTACACTTTGTTTTCATACATGGATCCTCTCTCGGATTTTATGGCCTCGAACCATTTATCGGAATCCAGGCCCACCATCGCTTCTCCATGGCTCGTAGGTTCATTGTTGTCTAGCAACATGACTTCCAAGACAGGGTTACGTACCACTTTGAAGTAGTACGCATCCTTGTCAACCTACGAGGTTTGGTAGTGACTTGATCTGAAGTTTCATGATCACTATCATAAGCTTCCACTTCAATTGGTGTAGGTGCCACAGGAACAACTTCCTGTGCCCTGCCACACACTAGTTGAAGAGACCGTTCAATAACCTCATCAAGTCTCCACCATCCTCCCACTCAATTCTTTCGAGAGAAACTTTTCCTCGAGAAAGGACCCGATTCTAGAAACAATCCCTTATTGCTTTCGGATCTGAGACAGGAGGTATACCCAACCATTTTGGGTGTCCTATGAAGATGCATTTATCCGCTTTGGGTTCAAGCTTATCAGCCTGAAACTTTTTCACATAAGCGTCGCAGCCCCAAACTTTTAACAAATGACAGCATAGGTTTCTCTAAACCATAGTTCATACAGTGTCATCTCATCGGAATTACGTGGTGCCCTATTTAAAGTGAATGTGGTCGTCTCTAATGCCTAACCCATAAACTATCGTGGTAATTCGATAAGAGACATCATGGTATGCATCATATCCAATAGGGTGCAGTTATGATGTTCGGACACACCATCACACTATGGTGTTCCAGGCTGTATTAGTTGTGAAACAATTTCCACAATGTCTTAATTCTGTGCCAAACTCGTAATTCAGATATTCATCTCTATGATCATATCATAGATATTTTATCCTATTGTCACGACGATCTTTCAACTTCACCCTGAAATTACTTGAACCTTTCAATAATTCAGACTCGTGATTTATCAAGTAAATGTACTCAACATCTACTCAAATCATCTGTGAAGTAAGAACATAACGATATCCACTACACGCCTCAGCACTCATTGGACTGCACACATCAAAATGTATTACTTCCAACAAGTTGCTTTCTAGTTCCATTTTACTGAAAAACGAGGCTTTCAGTCATCTTGCCCATGTGGTATGATTTGCATGTCTCAAGTGATTCAAAATCAAGTGAGTCCAAATGGTCCATCTGCATCGAGTTTCTTCATGCATATACACCAATAGACATGGTTCGCATGTCTCAAACCTTTCAAAAACGAGTGAGCCCAAAGATCCATCAACATGGAGCTTCTTCATGCGTTTTATACCGATATGACTTACGTGGTAGTGCCACAAGTAGGTGGTACTATCATTACTATCTTTTGGCATGAACATGTGTATCACTACGATCGAGATTCAATAAACCATTCATTTTAGGCGTAAGACCATTGAAGGTATTATTCAAATAAACAGAGTAACCATTATTCTCCTTAAATGAAAAACCGTATCGCGATAGACATAATCCAATCATGTCTATGCTCAACGCAAACACCAAATAACAATTATTTAGGTTTTAATACCAATCTCGATGGTAGAGGGAGCGTACGATATTTGATCAACCTTGGAAATACTTCTAACACATATCGTCATCTCACCTTTTAGCTAGTCTCGGTTTATTCCGTAGCCTTTTGTTTCGAGTTACTAACACTTAGCAACCGAACCAGTATCTAATACCCTAGTGCTACTGGGAGAACTAGTAAAGTACACATTAACACAATGTATATCCAATATACTTCTATCGACTTTGCCGGCCTTGTCATCTACCAAGTATCTAGGGTAATTCTGCTCCAGTGGCTGTTCCCCTTATTACAGAAGCACTCAGTCTCGGGTTTGGGTTTAACCTTGGGTTTCTTCACTAGAGCAGCAGCTGAATTGCCGTTTCATGAAGTATCCCTTTGTTCCCTTGCCCTTCTTGAAACTAGTGGTTTCACCAACCATCAACAATTGATGCTCCTTCTTGATTTCTACTTCCGCGGTGTCAAACATCGCGAATATCTCAAGGATCATCATATATGTCCCTGATATATCATAGTTCATCACGAAGCTCTAGCAGCTTGGTGGTAATGACTTCGGAGAACCATCACTATTTCATCTGGAAGATCAACTCCCACTCGATTCAAGCGATTGTTGTACTCAGACAATCTGAGCACACGCACAACAATTGAGCTTTTCTCCTTAGTTTGCAGGCTAAGAAAATCGTCGGAGGTCTTATACCTCTTGACGTGGGCACGAGCCTGAAATCCCAATTTCAACCCTCAAAACATCTCATATGTTTTGCGACGTTTCAAAAAGGTCTTCGGTGCCTCAAAACTAAACCGTTCAACTGAACTATCACGTAGTTATCAAAACGTGTATGTCAGATGTTCGCAACATCCACAGACGACGTTCGAGGTTCAGCACACTGAGCGGTGCATTAAGGACATAAGCCTTCTATGAAGCAATGAGGACAATCCTCAGTTTACGGACCTAGTCCGCATAATTGCTACTATCAACTTTCAACTAAATTTTCTCTAGGAACATATCTAAAAAGTAGAACTGAAGCGCGAGCTACGACATAATTTGCGAAGACCTTTTGACTATGTTCAGGATAAATAAGTTCATCTTATGAACTCCCACTCAGATAGACATCCCTCTAGTCATCTAAGTGATTACATGATCTGAGTTAACTAGGCCGTGTCCGATCATCACATGAGACGGACTAGTCAACATCGGTGAACATCTTCATGTTGATCGTATCTACCATACGACTCATGCTCGACCTTTCGGTCTTCTGTGTTCCGAGGCCATGTCTGTACACATGCTAGGCTCGTCAAGTCAACCTAAGTGTTTTGCGTGTGTAAATCTGTCTTACACCCGTTGTATGTGAACGTAAGAATCTAACACCCGTTCATCACGTGGTGCTTCGAAACAACGAACTGTCGCAACGGTGCACAGTTAGGGGGACCACTTTCTTGAAATTATTATGAGGGATCATCTTATTTACTACCGTCATTCTAAGTAAACAAGATGCATAAACATGATAAACATCACATGCAATCAAATAATAGTGACATGATATGGCCAATATCATATAGCTCCTTTGATCTCCATCTTGGGGCTCCATGATCATCTTGTCACCGGCATGACACCATGATCTCCATCATCATGATCTCCATCATCGTGTCTCCATGAAGTTGTCACGTCATCTATTACTTCTACTACTACAGCTAACGGTTAGCAATAAAGTAAAGTAATTACATGACGTTTATGTTGACACGTAGGTCATAAATAAATTAAGACAACTCCTATGGCTCCTGTCGGTTGTCATACTCATCGACATGCAAGTCGTGATTCCTATTACAAGAACATGATCAATCTCATACATCACATATATCATTCATCACATCCTTTTGGCCATATCACATCACATAGCATAGCATACCCTGCAAAAACAAGTTAGACGTCCTCTAATTGATGTTTGCATGTTTTACATGGCTGCTATGGGTTTCTAGCAAGAACGTTTCTTACCTACGCAAAAACCACAACGTGATATGCCAATTGCTATTTACCCTTCATAAGGACCCTTTTCATCAAATCCGATCCGACTAAATTGGGAGAGACAGACACCCGCTAGCCACCTTATGCAACTAGTGCATGTCAGTCGTTGGAACCAGTCTCACGTAAGAGTACGTGTAAGGTCGGTCCGGGCCGCTTCATCCCACAATGCCACCGAATCAAGATTGGACAAGTAACGGTAAGCATATTGAACAAAATCAACGCCCACAACTACTTTGTCTTCTACTCGTGCATAGAAACTACGCATAGACCTAGCTCATGATGCCACTGTTGGGAACGTAGCATAAATTCAAAATTTTGCTACGTGTCACCAAGATCAATCTATGGAGTCATCTAGCAACGAGGGAGGAGTGGATCTACATACCCTTGTAGATCGCGCGTGGAAGCGTTCAAGAGAACGGGGTTGATGGAGTCGTACTCGTCGTGATCCAAATCACCGATGATCCTAGCGCCAAATGGACGACACCTCCGCGTTCAACACACGTTCGGAGCAGCGACGTCTCCTCCTTCTTGATCCAGCAAGGGGGAAGGAGAGGTTGATGGAGATCCAACAGCACGACGGCGTGGTGGTGGAAGTAGCGGGATTCCAACAGGGCTTCGCCAAGCGCTGCGGGAGGAGGGAGATGTGTCATGGGAGGGAGAGGGAGGCGCCAGGGCTTGGGTATGGTTGCCCTCCCTTCCCCCCACTATATATAGGACCAAGGGAGAGGGGGAGGGCGCAGCCTTGCCCCTTCCTCCAAGGAAGGGTGCGGCCAAGGGGGGGAGGAGTCCATCCTCCCCAAGGCACCTCGGAGGTGCCTTCCCCCTTTAGGACTCTCCCCTCCTCTTGTCCCTTTGGCGCATGGGCCTCTAGGGGCTGGTGCCCTTGGCCCATATAGGCCAAGGCGCACCCCCTACAGCCCATGTGGCCCCCCGGGGCAGGTGGCCCCACCCGGTGGACCCCCGGGACCCTTCCGGTGGTCCCGGTACAATACCGGTGACCCCGAAACTTGTCCCGATAGCCGAAATAGCACTTCCTATATATAATTCTTTACCTGTGGACCATTTCGGAACTCCTCGTGACGTCCGAGATCTCATCCGGGACTCCGAACAACTTTCAGGTTACCGCATACTAATATCTCTATAACCCTAGCGTCACCGAACCTTAAGTGTGTAGACCCTACGGGTTCGGGAGACATGCAGACATGACCGAGATGACTCTCCGGTCAATAACCAACAGCGGGATCTGGATACCCATGTTGGCTCCCACATGTTCCACGATGATCTCATCGGATGAACCACGATGTCAAGGACTTAATCAATCCCGTATACAATTCCCTTTGTCTAGTGGTACGATACTTGCCCGAGATTCGATCGTCGGTATCCCGATACCTTGTTCAATCTCGTTACCGGCAAGTCTCTTTTACTCGTTCCGTAACACATCATCCCGTGATTAACTCCTTGATCACATTGTGCACATTATGATGATGTCCTACCGAGTGGGCCCAGAGATACCTCTCCGTTTAAACGGAGTGACAAATCCCAGTCTCGATTCGTGCCAACCCAACAGACACTTTCGGAGATACCCGTAGTGCACCTTTATAGTCACCCAGTTACGTTGTGACGTTTGGTACACCCAAAGCACTCCTACGGTATCCGGGAGTTGCACAATCTCATGGTCTAAGGAAATGATACTTGACATTAGAAAAGCTTTAGCATACGAACTACATGATCTTGTGCTAGGCTTAGGATTGGATCTTGTCCATCACATCATTCTCCTAATGATGTGATCCCGTTATCAATGACATCCAATGTCCATGGTCAGGAAACCGTAACCATCTATTGATCAACGAGCTAGTCAACTAGAGGCTTACTAGGGACATGGTGTTGTCTATGTATCCACACATGTATCCGAGTTTCCTATCAATACAATTATAGCATGGATAATAAACGATTATCATGAACAAGGAAATATAATAATAACTAATTTATTATTGCCTCTAGGGCATATTTCCAACACGAGGACCCCCATGGCCGCATACTCATGGGCCAGTTCGGACAGCTGTCGCATACAAGAAAGATTCCACAAGACGTGGCGATCAAGACAAGGACTCCACCCCACCGGCGTATTCGGCTAGGACTCTTGTTATCCTAGGCCTCTGGTGCATTATATAAACCGAGGCCAGGCTAGTCGATAGAAGAGATATAACAACAATCATACCATAGGCTAGCTTCTAGGGTTTAGCCTCTCCGATCTCATGGTAGATCTACTCTTGTACTACCCATATCATCAATATTAATCAAGCAGGACGTAGGGTTTTACCTCCATCAAGAGGGCCCGAACCTGGGTAAAACATCGTGTCCCCTGCCTCCTGTTACCATCGATCCTAGACACACAGTTCGGGATCCCCTATCCGAGATCCGCCGGTTTTGACACCAACATTGGTGCTTTCATTGAGAGTTCCCCTGTGTGATCGACAAAAGGATCGATGGCTCGCCTGCAGATTAAATTGCGACTTCGGCATCTTCGTCACCAGCTCGACTGGTCACCTTGGTTCGACCAAGAATTGCGCCCCGTGTTCGGATCACCATGTTCAGACGAGGGCCTTCATCAAACATCAACTCCGATCTCTAGCAAGATCACGGAGGAATCATCTATGGAGTTCGGGGGCTCAACGTCAACATTGCCCTCAAGCGACTGTGCTGTTTTTTTGGACAGCGAACTCGTATCTGCCGCCACCACCTCCTCGAGTATCGCTTTGACGATCGCTTTGGTGGAATTGTGTGGAATTGAGTCTATAACAACCCTGGAAAATTTCGTCGAGTTCCGATGGAGGAATCTCTGGCAATCCACGATATACCGGAGCCCTGTCAAATCTGGATGGGAATTTGGATGAGTTTAGGGCATGGTGTCCAGCTTCTAGCTCGGACGTTCTTTGGAAGATCCAACCGTTTATCGGCTGCGGAATTCCTATATCTACCACCTCTTAAAATTTCAGCTCGATCCGACCGTCCAAACTCCGGGAACCTTCCGATTAGTGCATCACTTTTTGGATCTGTTTTCTGCGCGAAAACCAATCCGACACGAGTTCATATTTTTTATGAACAGGATTTCGGACATCCCTTTTGAAGGAAGTTTTGTATGGGGTATTGTGTTTTGTTTCCGAACACATCCCATTAACTTTAAGATCTTTTGAACATGATCTTTAACATCATGCTGGTGTCAAACCAGTCTGGCAATATTACTCCACGGCTGTCGACCCGCGCTAGACACGGCGTCACTTTATTGAGCCGAGCTCAACTTCTTCGGATCATCATCTCGGCAAGCCGAACAAGAGTCCGGCATCGCGAAGGATAAATCATCACCAACATCGCCGCCCCACGGATTACACGGAGCGGGCTTATCGGCATCGCCGCACGGTCGCTTCATCAAGCCGGCATCGACCACGTCACGACCTGCATCGACAGGGCCGCACTATTGCTTCTTCAAGCTGGTGTCCATCATGCCGACCTACTTCGACATCTCGGCTGGACCGGGGGCTTCGCCATTCCTTCATATCAACCTATTCCGGACGCTTCGGCGTCACTAGCCGACCAGCTCCGTCACGTTAGCTGGGCCGAGGGCTTTTCCTCGGCGAGTCAACCTTTACCAGCATTGCCATGCCGTTGTTTTATCGCCCATCAGGCAATGGGTGTGCGGAGCGAGTCCCAATTTTGGGAATCATCTTCCTTCGGATTGCTACAACAAATAAACCAAGTGCTATTAATCCCAGTATTTTTTGCTTGTTTGGGTTCATTTTTCCCAAGGAATTATTACTCTGGTTTGTCCATGATATGTACATAGGTTTATCAAATGGTAACCGCATTAACGATGGTCGCGTGGTGGTTCGATCAGTTTCCGTACATAGTCCGGCGAATGCCGCATAGGGAGCTCGGACCGACCTGTGAATTCAGGCTTTGCCATGCCTTTACTACATCACGCCGACGCCCTGCATCGACATTGACTTCGGCGCCAGGCCATATTTCTTCTATTCCTCACCTTGCATAAATTATTTATTATGCAACATTTTTTTTATTATCATTATTACTATTATCTCCGGTTTGCACTATTTTTTGTGCACAGGAAAATGATCCGGGGACTTCGGCGTCACTCTGCCGGTCTGCAATGACCGTGCTATGTCAGCACTTCGGCGTGTCGAGCTCTCCGCTCCGCCACCTCGGGCGGCTTGGGGGATGGAACCTTGCCCCGCATCAAGCTCGGACCGCGTCATCAATACCAAACACATTAACCAGCTAAGTCGCTTTCATGCTCAAAGCTTTAATTTCTAACTTGTGTTCGGTTCGACCAAGAATTATACTTTTTTGGAAAAAAGTTGCCTGTAAAAAATTTCCTTGTCCAAACTTTGTTTGTGACGCATAAATTCAAATACCCCGTTTACTTGGGGGCTTCCTTTATGAAGCTTTTCCTCTTGCATATGATTATACTTGTACGGCTTCGTTCCTTGTTCGTGTATTACGCCACAATACGCACCATATTGACTTAAGCGATTTGCAAGCTAGGTTGCCTCGCTCCTGTGTTTACCCCTACGTTCCCGATTGTTCGGCTAGGGAGTAAAGGGAGCACCTCTGCGATTGTCACGATCGGGTCACCCGAGCCGGACCTCAGACTGGGTGAAGCCGAAAGCTAACGCTCTTATTGTTTTCAATGATGGTCGGCACACAACGGAACTCATGAGTACAAAAAATCTATTGCACAAGTCTCATAATAACAATGAGCGCCGAAGAAAGGTATCGGTGGGGGTACTATTTTCTTCAAAGATGCTTCTTACACTTTGCAGTAATATAGCATAAGTTCCCTGAGCGCGCTTTGTCTGTTATAGCCTTATGGCCTGATTGCCTGGTTACTGGAAACACCGTCGATATTCTTGACAGATGGAGTACATAACACTTTTCGGTCCTTGACCGAAGAGGGAGAAGCCGACGGTCGGTTAAGACGCGTTTAAAGTTCGGTTGAACAGAGATATGATATAAGTACTTCGGTACATGGAATCATTCTTTTACTCAAGTCACTTGGGGGCTATTAAGTTTATTTGAGCCGTTTTATAATAAGTGTTCTTTTTCTTAGTCATTGCAAAGTTTTATTATTATTATTTATCACTCCTTTTTCCGACGCGAGTGTGCGGTCACTAGCCGGGGAGCCTAATTTCTCTCTCAAAGCCGCTAGAGTTTAGTTTGCTAAACTGGCCTAATGAGAAATACTCCGCCCTCGGGATAGGAGGTTGAAGTCGTAGGCTGACCCGCTCGAAGTCTTGAGATAGGATGTATCATGTTAAAGCACGACAGAAGCACTTCTTTTTTCTAAGACCAATTTTTGGATTGGCACCGAACACTTGATCTTGTTCGGACGTCATGTTTTTACTGACGTTTCTTGGTTTTCCAAGCTTTTTGGCACTTTTAAACTATTTCTGCTTTTCCAGCATTAGTCTCGCAGTGCAACGCCGGAAACCTTTAGGGATTCGGCAAAAACATTCTCAGATATTGCTATATATGCATCGGTTTCGAATTGTGTCTTCGGTCAATAGTTGGGTTGCCCGGCTCCTGCACTTGCTTCCTACGTTCCGTTTTGTTCGGCTAGGCGTGCAAAGGGAGAACCACTGCGATTGTGCTTCCAGCTCACATGGTTAAGCACCTCAGCAGAGAAAGCCGAAAACTGACTGTCACAATAAGCGTAAACTGGTCAGCGATCCGATGACTATGTTCAATGACGGGCCGTTAATAACATTGGCCGAAGTGTTTACGGCTTGACCCCGACTGTCGCCAAACACTACCGGGGGCTATTAACTGGCCTCCCAAACTAAATCCTCGATATTTTGCTCTTACATTAGAGTTGAGGTTTAATGATCATGCTTAGCATGACAACCCAAAGAAAGGAACCGATAGCGGGACTATTTTCTTTGGAAAGACATTTCTTCTGTTAAACAGTAATATAACTCTCTGCGTACCTTTGTTCATAAAACCATATGGCCAGATTTCCTTGTTTGTCGTAAATCTTTGCCCTCATAAAGGCTTTATAAAGTAGGACAAACACTCCTCGACTACTAGCCGAGGAGGTGGAAGCCGATAGTCGGTCAACAAAGTTTTGTACAATGCAGATCCAAGCATTAATGACGTAAAGTACTTGGATACATAGAGTCATTACACACAATTTGTGATTTTACTATGGATATTGATCCTTAATTCGGCCACCCGTGCCCGCATTAAGGCTCGGGGGCTACTGGGCTTCGGGCTTATTATTTACAAATATTAAAGGGGCACATCGATCCCCTGATCTGGTGTTGCCACCCGACCAGTGTCTCGGGGGCTACTGCATTGCCTGTTCAATGCAGAAAATTTTAAGTGCAATACAGTTGCCGAGGAGATTTAGATCCTCAGGTTGGTCGGCCGCACCCAACCTGAGTCTCGAGGACTAAGCACGCCGCTTTTTGTGTCCCGAAGTATTCTGCCGAGTTAGGACTTGATCCTCAGGCCGATTTTGCAAATCAACCTGAGTCTCAGCGGCTACTGGAATCAGCGGTCTTACGTCATCCTTCAGGTGCATCTCGGGTTTTAGACCGATACACACCTTGAGGGCTACTGGCCATATATCTCGGCAGAGAATAAATTGCAATAATAAAAAATATTGACAAAAAATCGGCCCACAGTCGGGGTGGTGCACCACCTCGGAAGCAGTCCGACATAAAGCTCGGGCGCTAGTGGCTGGCTCCATAGAGGGCATTCCCGGCATTAAGCTCGGCTAAACTCCTTCAACTTTTTTGAACCAAGGTGATATGACACCTCGGATATAGTCCGGCGTTGGAGCTGGGACACTGTCCGGCGTTGGAGCTCGGATATAGTCCGACGTTGGAGCTCGGATACAGTCTGGCGTTGGAGCTTGGACATAGTCCGGCGTTGGAGCTCGGATACATTCCGGCGTTGGAGCTCGGAAGCGGTCCGGCATTGGTGCTCGGCCGCAAAAGATACCTCGAATGCAGTCCGGCGTTAGAGCTCGGACGCAAGAGGACACTGCCTCCCGGGAACAACTTCAAACCCGAGGTGTGGCATAAAAATAACAAGGCATTGATAAAGGCCGGAAACTTCATGAAGGAAATATGCCCTAGAGGCAATAATAAAGTTATTATTTATTTCCTTATATCATGATAAAAGTTTATTATTCATGCTAGAATTGTATTAACCGGAAACATAATACATGTGTGAATACATAGACAAACAGAGTGTCACTAGTATGCCTCTACTTGACTAGCTCGTTAATCAAAGATGGTTATGTTTCCTAACCATGGACAAAGAGTTGTCATTTGATTAACGGGATCACATCATTAGTTGAATGATCTGATTGACATGACCCATTCCATTAGCTTAGCACCCGATCGTTTAGTATGTTGCTATTGCTTTCTTCATGACTTATACATGTTCCTACGACTATGAGATTATGCAACTCCCGTTTGGCGGAGGAACACTTTGTGTGCTACCAAACGTCACAACGTAACTGGGTGATTATAAAGGAGCTGTACAGGTGTCTCCAAAGGTACATGTTGGGTTGGCGTATTTCGAGATTAGGATTTGTCACTCCGATTGTCGGAGAGGTATCTCTGGGCCCTCTCGGTAATGCACATCACTTAAGCCTTGCAAGCATTGCAACTAATGAGTTAGTTGCGGGATGATGTATTACGGAACGAGTAAAGAGACTTGCCGGTAACGAGATTGAACTAGGTATGGGATACCGACGATCGAATCTCGGGCAAGTAACATACCGATGACAAAGGGAACAACGTATGTTGTTATGCGGTCTGACCAATAAAAGATCTTCATAGAATATGTAGGAGCCAATATGAGCATCCAGGTTCCGCTATTGGTTATTGACCGGAGACGTGTCTCGGTCATGTCTACATTGTTCTCGAACCCGTAGGGTCCGCACGCTTAAGGTTACGATGACAGTTATATTATGAGTTTATGCATTTTGATGTACCGAAGGTTGTTCGGAGTCCCGGATGTGATCACGGACATGACGAGGAGTCTCGAAATGGTCGAGACATAAAGATTGATATATTGGAAGCCTATGTTTGGATATCGGAAGTGTTCCGGGTGAAATCGGGATTTTACCGGAGTACCGGGAGGTTACCGGAACCCCCCGGGAAGTATATGGGCCTTAGTGGGCCTTAGTGGAAGAGAGGAGAGGTGGCCAGAGATGGGCTGCCCCCCGCCCCTTGGTCCGAATAGGACAAGGAGAGGGGGCCGGCCCCCCTTCCTCCTCTCTCTCCTCTTTCCCCCCCTCCGCGAATCCTATTCCAACTAGGAAAGGGGGGAGTCCTACTCCCGGAAGGAGTAGGACTCCTCCTGGCGCGCCACCTCTTGGCCGGCCAGCCCCCCTTTGAGCCTTTGTATACGGAGGCATGGGGCACCCCTAGAGACACAAGTTGATCCACGTGATCATATTCTTAGCCGTGTGCGGTGCCCCCTTCCACCATAGTCCTAGATAATATTGTAGCAGTGCTTAGGCGAAGCCCTGCGACGGTAGTACATCAAGATTGTCACCGCGCCGTCGTGCTGACGGAACTCTTCCCCGACACTTTGCTGGATCGGAGTCCGGGGATTGTCATCGAGCTGAACGTGTGCTAGAACTCGGAGGTGCCGTAGTTTCGGTGCTTGATCGGTCGAGCCGTGGAGACGTACGACTACATCAACCAAGTTAACGCTTCCGTTGTCGATCTACAAGGGTACGTAGATCACACTCTCCCCCTCTCGTTGCTATGCATCGCCATGATCTTGCGTGTGCGTAGGAAATTTTTTGAAATTACTACGAAACCCAACAGTGGCATCCGAGGCTAGGTTTTATGTGTTGATGTTATATGCACGAGTAGAACACAAGTGAGTTGTGGGCGATATAAGTCATACTGCTTACCAGCATGTCATACTTTGGTTCGGCGGTATTGTTGGATGAAGCGGCCCGGACCGACATTACGCGTACGCTTACGCAAGACCGGTTCTCCCGACGTGCTTTGCACAAAGGTGGCTAGCGGGTGACAGTTTCTCCAACTTTAGTTGAACCGAGTGTGGCTACGCCCGGTCCTTGCGAAGGATAAAACAGCACCAACTTGACAAACTATCGTTGTGGTTTTGATGCGTAGGTAATATTGGTTCTTGCTTAAGCCCGTAGCAGCCACGTAAAACTTGCAACAATAAAGTAGAGGACGTCTAACTTGTTTTTGCAGGGCATGTTGTGATGTGATATGCTCAAGACATGATGCTAAATTTTATTGTATGAGATGATCATGTTTTGTAACCGCGTTATCGGCAATTGGCAGGAGCCATATGGTTGTCGCTTTATTGTATGCAATGCAATCGCACTATAATGCTTTACTTTATCACTAAGCGGTAGCGATAGTCGTGGAAGCATAAGATTGGCGAGACGACAACGATGCTACGATGGAGATCAAGGTGTCGCGCCGGTGACGATGGTGATCACGACGGTGCTTCGGAGATGGAGATCACAAGCACAAGATGATGATGGCCATATCATATCACTTATATTGATTGCATGTGATGTTTATCTTTTATGCATCTTATCTTGCTTTGATTGACGGTAGCATTATAAGATGATCTCTCACTAATTATCAAGAAGTGTTCTCCCTGAGTATGCACCGTTGTGAAAGTTCTTCGTGCTGAGACACCACGTGATGATCGGGTGTGATAGGCTCTACGTTCAAATACAACGGGTGCAAAACAGTTGCACACGCGGAATACTTAGGTTATACTTGACGAGCCAAGCATATACAGATATGGCCTCGGAACACGGAGACCGAAAGGTCGAGCGTGAATCATATAGTAGATATGATCAACATAGCGATGTTCACCAATGAAACTACTCCATCTCACGTGATGATCGGACATGGTTTAGTTGATTTGGATCACGTAATCACTTAGAGGATTAGAGGGATGTCTATCTAAGTGGGAGTTCTTAAGTAATATGATTAAATTGAACTTAAATTTATCATGAACTTAGTCCTGGTAGTATTTTGCAAATTATGTTATAGATCAATAGCTCGCGTTGTTGCTTCCCTGTGTTTATTTTGATATGTTCCTAGAGAAAATTGTGTTGAAAGATGTTAGTAGCAATGATGCGGATTGGATCCGTGATCTGAGGTTTATCCTCATTGCTGCACAGAAGAATTATGTCCTTGATGCACCGCTAGGTGACAGACCTATTGCAGGAGCAGATGCAGACGTTATGAACGTTTGGCTAGCTCAATATGATGACTACTTGATAGTTTAGTGCGCCATACTTAAATGGCTTAGAATTGGGACTTCAAAGACGTTTTGAACGTCATGGACCATATGAGATGTTCCAGGAGTTGAAGTTAATATTTCAAGCAAATACCCGAGTTGAGAGATATGAAGTCTCCAACAAGTTCTATAGCTAAAAGATGGAGGAGAATCGCTCAACTAGTGAGCATGTGCTCAGATTGTCTGGGTACTACAATCGCTTGAATCAAGTGGGAGTTAATCTTCCAGATAAGATAGTGATTGACAGAATTCTCTAGTCACCATCACCAAGTTAGTAGAACTTCGTGATGAACTATAATATGCAAGGGATAACGGAAACCACTCCCAAGCTCTTCTTGATGCTGAAATCAACGAAGGTAGAAATCAAGAAAAAACATCAAGTGTTGATGGTTGAGAAGACCACTAGTTTCAAGAAAAGGGCAAAGGGAAGAAGGGGAACTTCAAGAAGAACGGCAAGCAAGTTGCTGCTCAAGTGAAGAAGCCCAAGTCTGATCCTAAGCCTAAGACTAAGTGCTTCTACTGCAAAGGGACTGGTCACTGGAAGCAGAACTACCCCAAGTGATTGGCGGATAAGAAGGATGGCAAAGTGAACATAAGTACATTTGATATACATGTTATTGATGTGTACTTTACTAGTGTTTATAGCAACCCCTCAGTAATAGATACTAGTTCAGTTGCTAAGATTAGTAACTCGAAACGGGAGTTGCAGAATAAACAGAGACTAGTTAAGGGTGAAGTGACGATGTGTGTTGGAAGTGGTTCCAAGATTGATATGATCATCATCGCACACTCCCTATACTTTTGGGATTAGTGTTGAACCTAAATAAGTGTTATTCGGTGTTTCCGTTGAGCATGAATATGATTTGATCATGTTTATTGTAATACGGTTATTCATTTAAGTAAGAGAATAAATTGTTGTTCTGTTTACATGAATAAAACCTTATATGGTTACACACCCAATGAAAATAGTTCGTTGGATCTCGATCGTAGTAATACACATAATCATAATATTGAAACCAAAAGATGCAAAGTTAATAATTACAATGCAACTTATTTGTGGCACTGCTGTTTAGGTCATATTGGTGTAAAGCACATGAAGAAACTCCATGCTGATGGGCTTTTGGAATCACTTGATTATGAATCAGTTGATGCTTGCGAACCATGCCTCATGGGCAAGATTACTAAGACTCCGTTCTTCGGAACAATGAAGCGAGCAACAAATTTGTTGGAAATCATACATACTGATGTATGTGGTCCGATGAATATTGAGACTCGCGACATGTATCATTATTTTCTGATCTTCACAGAAGATTTGAGCAGATATGAGTATATCTACTTGATGAAACATAAGTCTGAAACATTTGAAAAGTTCAAAAAATTTCAGAGTGAAGTGGAAAATCATCGTAACAAGAAAATAAAGTTTCTACGATCTGATCATGGAGAAGAGTATTTGAGTTATGAGTTTGGTCTTCAGTTAAAACAATGTGAAATAGTTTCACTACTCACGCCACCTGGAACACCACAGCATAATGGTGTGTCCGAACGTCATAACCGTACTTTATTAGATATGGTGCGACCTATGATGTCTCTTACTGATCTACCACTATCGTTTTGGGGTTATGCATTAAAGACAGCTGCATTCACGTTTAAAAGGGAACCATCTAAGTCCGTTGAGACGACACAATCTGAACTGTGGTTCGGCAAGAAACCAAAGTTATCGTTTCTTAAAGTTTGGGATTGTGATGCTTATATGAAAAAGTTTCATCCTGATAAGCTCAAACCCAAATCGAAGAAATATGTCTTCATAGGATACCCAAAGGAGACTATTTGGTACATCTTCTATCACAGATCCGAAGGCAAGACATTCGTTGCTAAGAATGGATCCTTTCCAGAGAAGGAGTTTCTCTCGAAAGAAGTGAGTGGTAGGAAAGTAGAAAACTTGATAAGGTAATTGTACCATCCCCCTTATTGGAAAGTAGTTCATCACAGAAATCTGTTCTTGTGACTACTACACCAATTAGTGAGGAAGCTAATGATGATGATCATGTAACTTCAGATCAAGTTACTACCGAATCTCGTAGGTAAACCAGAGTGAGATCCGCACCAGAGTGGTACGGTAATCCAGTTCTGGAAGTCATGTTACTAGACCATGACGAACTTGCAAACTATGAAGAAGCGATGGTGAGCCCAGATTCCGCAAAATGGCTTGAGGCCATGAAATCTAAGATGGGATCCATGTATGAGCACAAAGTATGGACTTTGGTTGACTTGCCCGATGATCGGCAAGCCATAGAAAATAAATGGATCTTCAAGAGGAAGACGGACGCTGATAGTAGTGTTACTATTTATAAAGCTAGAATTGTCGCAAAAAGGTTTATGACAAAGTTCAAGGTGTTGACTACGATGAGATTTTCTCACTCGTATCGATGCTTAAAAGTCTGTCCAAATCATGTTAGCAATTGCCGCATTTTATGAAATCTGGCAAATGGATAACAAAACTGCAATCCATAATGGATTTCTTAAAGAAAGAGTTGTATATGATGCAACCAGAAGGTTTTTGTCAATCCTAAAGGTGCTAACAAAATAAGCAAGCTCCAGCGATCCATCTATGGACTGGTGCGAGCATCTCGGAGTTGGAATAAACGCTTTGATAGTATGATCTAAGCATATAGATATATACAGACTTGCGGTGAAGCCTGTATTTACAAGAAAGTGAGTGGGAGCACTACAACATTTCTGATAAGTATATGTGAATGACATATTATTGATCGGAAATAATGTAGAATTATTCTGCAAAGCATAAAGGAGTGTTTGAAAGGAGTTTTTCAAAGAAAAGACCTCGGTGAAACTGCTTACATGTTGAGCATCAAGATCTATAGAGATAGATCAAGACGCTTGATAAGTTTTTTCAATGAGTACATACCTTGACAAGATTTTGAAGTGGTTCAAAATGGAACAGTCATAGAAAGGGTTCTTACCTGTGTTACAAGGTATGAAATTGAGTAAGACTCAAAGCCCGACCACGGCAGAACATAGAAAGAGAATGAAAGTCATTCCCTATGCCTCAGCCATAGGTTCTATAAAGTATGCCATGCTGTGTACCAGATCTATTGTATACCCTACACTGATTTTGGCAAGGGAGTACAATAGTGATCTAGGAGTAGATCACTGGACAGCGGTCAAAATTATCCTTAGTGGAATAAGGATATGTTTCTCGATTATGGAGGTGACAAAAGGTTCGTCGTAAAGAGTTACATCGATGCAAGTTTTGACACTGATCTAGATAACTTTAAGTCTCAATCTGGATACATATTGAAAGTGGGAGCAATTAGCTAGAGTAGCTCCGTGCAGAGCATTGTTGACATAGATATTTGCAAAATACATACGGATCTGAATATGGCAGACCCGTTGACTAAAATTCTCTCACAAGCAAAACATGATCACACCTTAGTACTCTTTGGGTGTTAATCACATAGCGATGTGAACTAGATTATTGAATCTAGTAAACCCTTTGGGTGTTGGTCACATGGCGATGTGAACTATGGGTGTTAATCACATGATGATGTGAACTATCGATGCTAATCACATGGTGATGTGATCTAGATTATTGACACTAGTGCAAGTGGGAGACTGAAGGAAATATGCCCTAGAGGCAATAATAAAGTTATTATTTATTTCCTTATATCATGATAAAAGTTTATTATTCATGCTAGAATTGTATTAACCGGAAACATAATACATGTGTGAATACATAGACAAACAGAGTGTCACTAGTATGCCTCTACTTGACTAGCTCATTAATCAAAGATGGTTATGTTTCCTAACCATGGACAAAGAGTTGTCATTTGATTAACGGGATCACATCATTAGTTGAATGATCTGATTGACATGACCCATTCCATTAGCTTAGCTTTTGTGACAATACTGGTGCAATTGCCTTGGCGAAGGAATCCAGATTTCACAAGAGAACCAAGCACATCAAGAGACGCTTCAATTCCATCCGGGATGTAGTCCAGGTGGGAGACATAGAAATTTGCAAGATACATACGGATCTGAATGTTGCAGACCCGTTGACTAAGCCTCTTCCACAAGCAAAACATGATCAGCACCAAGGTTCCATGGGTGTTAGAATCATTACTGTGTAATCTAGATTATTGACTCTAGTCCAAGTGGGAGACTGAAGGAAATATGCCCTAGAGGCAATTATAAAGTTATTATTTATTTCCTTATATCATGATAAATGTTTATTATTCATGCTAGAATTGTATTAACCGGAAACATAATACTTGTGTGAATACATAGACAAACAGAGTGTCACTAGTATGCCTCTACTTGACTAGCTCGTTGATCAAAGATGGTTATGTTTCCTAACCATTGACATGAGTTTTCATTTGATTAACGGGATCACATCATTAATGTTGCTATTGCTTTCTTCATGACTTATACATGTTCCTACGACTATGAGATTATGCAACTCCCGTTTGGCGGAGGAACACTTTGTGTGCTACCAAACGTCACAACGTAACTGGGTGATTATAAAGGAGCTGTACAGGTGTCTCCAAAGGTACATGTTGGGTTGGCGTATTTCGAGATTAGGATTTGTCACTCCGATTGTCGGAGAGGTATCTCTGGGCCCTCTCGGTAATGCACATCACTTAAGCCTTGCAAGCATTGCAACTAATGAGTTAGTTGCGGGATGATGTATTACGGAACGAGTAAAGAGACTTGCCGGTAACGAGATTGAACTAGGTATGGGATACCGACGATCGAATCTCGGGCAAGTAACATACCGATGACAAAGGGAACAACGTATGTTGTTATGCGGTCTGACCAATAAAAGATCTTCATAGAATATGTAGGAGCCAATATGAGCATCCAGGTTCCGCTATTGGTTATTGACCGGAGACGTGTCTCGGTCATGTCTACATTGTTCTCGAACCCGTAGGGTCCGCACGCTTAAGGTTACGATGACAGTTATATTATGAGTTTATGCATTTTGATGTACCGAAGGTTGTTCGGAGTCCCGGATGTGATCACGGACATGACGAGGAGTCTCGAAATGGTCGAGACATAAAGATTGATATATTGGAAGCCTATGTTTGGATATCGGAAGTGTTCCGGGTGAAATCGGGATTTTACCGGAGTACCGGGAGGTTACCGGAACCCCCCGGGAAGTATATGGGCCTTAGTGGGCCTTAGTGGAAGAGAGGAGAGGTGGCCAGAGATGGGCTGCCCCCCGCCCCTTGGTCCGAATAGGACAAGGAGAGGGGGCCGGCCCCCCTTCCTCCTCTCTCTCCTCTTTCCCCCCCTCCGCGAATCCTATTCCAACTAGGAAAGGGGGGAGTCCTACTCCCGGAAGGAGTAGGACTCCTCCTGGCGCGCCACCTCTTGGCCGGCCAGCCCCCCTTTGAGCCTTTGTATACGGAGGCATGGGGCACCCCTAGAGACACAAGTTGATCCACGTGATCATATTCTTAGCCGTGTGCGGTGCCCCCTTCCGACGAGGAGTCTCGAAATGGTCGAGACATAAAAGATTGATATATTGGAAGCCTATGTTTGGATATCGGAAGTGTTCCGGGTGAAATCGGGATTTTACCGGAGTACCGGGAGGTTACCGGAACCCCCCGGGAAGTATATGGGCCTTAGTGGGCCTTAGTGGAAGAGAGGAGAGGTGGCCAGAGATGGGCTGCCCCCCGCCCCTTGGTCCGAATAGGACAAGGAGAGGGGGCCGGCCCCCCTTCCTCCTCTCTCTCCTCTTTCCCCCCCTCCGCGAATCCTATTCCAACTAGGAAAGGGGGGAGTCCTACTCCCGGAAGGAGTAGGACTCCTCCTGGCGCGCCACCTCTTGGCCGGCCAGCCCCCCCCCCCCCTTTGAGCCTTTATATACGAAGGCACGGGGCACCCCTAGAGACACAAGTTGATCCACGTGATCATATTCTTAGCCGTGTGCGGTGCCCCCTTCCACCATAGTCCTCGATAATATTGTAGCAGTGCTTAGGCGAAGCCCTGCGACGGTAGTACATCAAGATCGTCACCATGCCGTCTTGCTGACGGAACTCTTCCCCGACACTTTGCTGGATCGAAGTCCGGGGATCGTCATCGAGCTGAACGTGTGCTAGAACTCGGAGGTGCCGTAGTTTCGGTGCTTGATCGGTCGAGCCGTGGAGACGTACGACTACATCAACCAAGTTAACGCTTCCGTTGTCGATCTACAAGGGTACGTAGATCACACTCTCCCCCTCTCGTTGCTATGCATCACCATGATCTTGCGTGTGCGTAGGAAATTTTTTGAAATTACCACGAAACCCAACACTTAAAGGGGCTCCTCGGATACCCGACGTGTAAACTCGCCGAATGCATTTCGGCGATCCTCAAGATCGAAGATGAGAAGATTTGTTGAACCAGTTTTCAAGACCGTCAACCGAAGATGAAGAACAGTTCGGAAGAATCGAGGAGCGTCCCTAACTTGAAGACCGGTTCAGGGGGCTACTGACGGTGTCTTGGACTAGGGGGTACTCATCACATCGTCTCCCGATCAGTTGGATTGGGCCGAGGACCCCCATGGCCGCATACTCATGGGCCAGTTCGGATAGCTGCCGCATACAAGGAAGATTCCACAAGACTTGGCGATCAAGACAAGGACTCCACCCCACCGGCGTATTCGGCTAGGACTCTTGTTATCCTAGGCCTCTGGTGCATTATATAAACCAAGGCCAGGCTAGTCGATAGAAGGGATATAACAACAATCATACCATAGGCTAGCTTCTAGGGTTTAGCCTCTCCGATCTCGTGGTAGATCTACTCTTGTACTACCCATATCATCAATATTAATCAAGCAGGACGTAGGGTTTTACCTCCATCAAGAGGGCCCGAACCTGGGTAAAACATCGTGTCCCCTGCCTCCTGTTACCATCGATCCTAGACGCACAGTTCAGGACCCCCTACCCGAGATCCGCCGGTTTGGACACCGACAGTGGTCATCTAAACGACAACCCACGGTCTCACGATCGAGCGTCGAGGCCGAGTACAGGGTTGTAGCCAACGCCGTCGCGGAGTGCTCTTGGCTACGACAACTACTTCAGGAGTTGCTACGTGAGGTTACCAAGGCGATGCTTGTTTACCGTGACAACGTCTCCGCGGTGTATCTCGCTGCCAACCCTGTCCATCACCGACGGACGAAGCATATTGAGCTCGACATTCACTTCATCGGGGAGCACGTCACACTTGGTCGTGTTCGAGTTCTCCATGTGCCCACCGATCAGCAGTTCGCCGATGTCATGACGAAGGGACTACCCACCTCGACGTTTGAGGGCTTTCGGTCCAGTCTCTGCGTCACCGGCGACGCTTCGACTGCGGGGGGGCGTTGAACATGTGTACATGTAGGTAGGTCTGGGTTTTATATGCCGCACCTGTAGTGTCTCTCTCCCCCTATATGTACTTGTATCATGGGAGACAAGACACCGGTCGCACCCCTTGTACCTATATATATGTGCCTAGTGCAGGGTCAATTATTATCGATACACCAAACCATTCTCTACACTTGGGAGTGGGGAGCAATCGCTTAGGAACAGGACCGCTTATTGCTGCATGCGTCCATTCATTATGGAAATTCAGATTAAAAAATCTCCGTGAGAGTTCGGTTTAGTAAGATTAATAACGGACAAGGCAATGATGGTCGCCGGAGGCAGGTGCGTGGGAGCAATGCTAGACGCACAAATTATTTTTACAGATAGTATTACGGAGTGGTTTACATGGCTGATTTTGATTGGATGGAAATAAACTACGGACCCAACCCACTGAAAATCAGGGGGGAGAGAAGGTTTGTTTGGAAACAGGCCCGTAATGCTCCGTAAACAGTCTGTGCGTGTATGATTTTCGGGTGCGTGGTGTGCTGGTTTCTCGCCGTTTGGGTGCGAGACTAGGGGACGAGGACGTGCGGCGAGTAGAGTCGGAATGCCTGCTGCAGTCCGGTGCCGCCGGGATGGATGAGGAGGTGCTACAGTGCACTGCAGCAACATGCACGGCGTCGGCAGCCCAATGTTTCTTCACCTTCTACAAGGCGGACGGGTCACTCCTCCACGTAACTGCATGACCTGCTACAGCGGTAACCACGCCATGAGCTCCTTGCTCTGCACTAACAGTTGCCTATTCTACATGCTCTGGTTCCTCCTGTAGGACAGGATCAGTCGGGGGCACCCGTTTCAATGTTCCACTACTCCACAATGCCCCGTTGTGTTGCCTTCGTGATATGCTTCGATCCGGACCACCAGAATTGGTGTCTATCCTCCAACATACACCTCCTCGCCTTCCTCTCCACCAGGGCGCTCGCCTCAGGATCATGCTCATGGCGCGTCAAGCGTCCGGGTGGGGCCTACTATTCACGTCCGTCCTCAACCCCACGCTCGTACGTGGCCGTGTTCAGCTCACTACTGCTTGGCGAGGCGCTGCACCTGGGGAGCATGCTCGGCAGCATGTGTAGGAAAGACAGACACGACACAGGCTTAACTCATGTGTATTCATCCATCAGGAGTGTACATATACACACGTACAGAGTTAATTGCACAAAACTACCACATTTACCGCTAGGTTTGTAAAAAAAAACCACCAAATCGCTAATCCGTTGGAGAAATCACTGTGTTCTCACTAAACCTTTTGCAGAAAGCACTGACCATCCTCTTTGACTCGTTTAAGTGTGTTTATATGACAGATGGGACCAGTCTCTTTACATAGACATCCCTCAACCAAAAAAAATCCCGTCTCTCTCTGGATGGACTGCACGGGGAGCTGGAGGCGGCCGTCGGCAGCTCGGCCTTGAAGCGACGACGGCACCCTTTGCCTATCGTCCACCGGGATGCCGTGGCCGCTCCGCGCCGTGGATGGGGCCTAACCTGAATGCTCTTCGACTGCCGGCACCGCGGCTCCGCCCATCTCTGGTGCCTCTTCCGGGCCCGCAGGAGAGCCCCGCGGCCCCGTCCACGTGCCATCTAGCCTCGCACCGCTCCGCCCGGTCTTCCCCTCAGCTTGCTGCCGCCAGTTCGTCGCTGCGTCGGGCACCACCGCCGCCCCCTCTCCCTCCCAGGGGGAGGCCCGCACGCCATGGCCAGATCGGGAGCCTCCAGGAGCGACCCGGGAGCCGAGCTCTCTCACAAGCGGAGAGCTGTTACATGACCTTGGGCTCGCCACTACTCCAACTAACCACGTAACAAACTCCACTAAGCTAGTACACGCACTAAGACTAGGTAGTTACAGGGAGCGGCTACGTGAGAGAGAATCACGTAGGGGCACCCTGCGGGATAGGACGTTTCCAACACCCCCGCGGTCACAACGTCGCCATTGGAGGCACAAAGGCTGGACATTAATTCGTCGAAGACAGTAGCTGGAAGCCCTTTAGTCATTTTCTCAGCGAATTGATGCGACGTAGGAACATGCAGTACGCGGACTTGACCAAGAGCCACCTTTTTCCAAGCAAAATGGATGTCAAGCTCGATATGTTCGGTCAGCGGTGATGTATTGGATTTCGTGCGAGTTAGACTACCGAGACATTGTGGCAATAGATGATGGTGGCCTTCTGCATGTCAGCTTGCAGCTCATGAAGCAGTTGCCGAACCCAGTAGTACCCGGCAAAGGCGTTGGCGACCGCAAGGTTTCCGTCTTTGCACAGGAGTGAGATACCGTCGGTTGGCGCTTAGACGGCAATGAGATGAGGGAGCCGCTGAGGAAGATGCAGTATCTGGACGTAGATTGACGGGTGTACGGACCACCGGCCAAGTCAGGCTCGGTGGTGAGGCAGCAATGGTGAGACCGTTGGGCACGGTGCCACGAACGTAACGTAGAATGCGCTTGACCACCGCCCAGTGAGGTTGCCAAGGCGCATGCTTGTGTAGGCATACCTGCTGCACGGCATAAGTGAGGTTGGTCCGTGTCGGAGTAAGAGACTGCAGGGCCCCGGAGATGCTCCGGTAGAATGAGGCGTCGTTAGCAAGAGCACCGTCCGTGGCCGAGAACTTGGCCTTGGTGCACCGGAGTGGAGACCTTGTGATTGTCGGTCATGCCAGCGCGCTGAAGTATGTCCTCGGCATACTATCCTTGATGCAGAAAGAACCCACAGAACGAGCGATGCACAATGCCAAGAAAGACTGGAGTGGCCCCATGTCCTCGAGTGCAACGAGTGCAGCTGGGTTATGAACTTATGATGCGATGCATGAACTCCATGGATGATCCCGTGAGTACAATGTCATTTATATAAAGAAGAAGATAGGCCATATCGCGTGCTCGGTGGAGAACGAAGAGCGAGGCGTCCGATCGCATGGCCGTGAACCCAAGGGTGCTGACTGCTGAGTGGTGAAAAGTCAACGGTCAACATGTGTATTGTCAGACAGTCAATGCGTTACTAGTTGGGTGGTCAAATAAATCGAGCTGGACGATAGTCAATCTGAAACGAACTTACTGGGACGGCCCATATAGCGAGCCCCTGTGCAGGGCTTGCCGCGTCTGCGTGGCCTTGTGGGGCTTGGAACAGTACTCTTCCCTCTAGGCTCCACCAGTCCGGCGAGGCGGCAAACTGGCTGGCGACCTCCTCGAACAGTGTTGGAATAAGCCACCACATGTGTGGTCGGGCATGTCGGGCGCGACGGATGCACGCGGGGCGGGCGGGACGCGCTGATGCCGTCGGGCTCGTCGGGGGCGTCGGTGACGCGCGGGACGTGCAGGACACAGCAGCGTGGCGTGTGCGTATGTGTGTATGTCCGAGTCTGCTGTAGCCGTTGGTGATCTGTTGGGAGTTCAGGACGTAGCAACCGCGTGCGAGCTAGCTAGGACGTGCGGATCAGGCGCTGGCGAGAGCGGAGACGCGGTGTTGCATGCATGGGGCTTAGTGGTTAGCGCATGCTAGGCTCAGTAGTTAGTGCGTGCGTGGTTAGCAACCGGATGTGACGGGCAGGTTAGTATGTGTGCATGCAAGTCGTGGAGTTAGTGCCTCCGGCTGTGGTGTGAGTCCCGCTATATAAGCCACGTACTGGTGTTGTGTTTGAGTTAGTGCTCTGAATTGTAACGGGGCTGTGAAGTCGGGTGAAACTCACTATACTGTGTGCTCCTCTTTCTTCTACCTCTAGTCTTGATCAAGTAGAGAGAGGGCTGCGGTTCCAACAAACAGCCTCCCTCAGTCGTTCCTGGTCCTGTAGTGGGGCACTAGGCGTGGACTCCTTCCTTGCTCCGCAGTTCGGCGATGGATGGTGGCCAACCGGCGGGATTCCAGCCTCCTCCTACAAGGCCAGGTGCGACCCCGCAGTGGCGAAGGGCTAGACAACGCCATGTCTCGCTTGCTCAAATGATGAGTAAAAAGCATTTCCCCGATTTTGCATGGCAAGCTTGAGCCTATCGAAGCGTGCCCGGTGGATTCACCGTCGGTTGCATTCTAGGCCCGGGGACACTGCTTACATAGTCTTGGTTTGCCGCACCATTGTTGACGGATAGATTGATGATACGAATGGAACAACACTCTTCCTTCATAACCGAATCCACTCTTTCACACTGTCCACATCTGAAATCACTTGCCTTGCTTGTTTCACTCCAACATCTCATAACAATCAATTGCACTTCTTATATCTTATAACTTATATTTACTAATTGAAAGCACCATATGAGACACCGTGTTAATCCTTAGAATTACGAAATTGTGACCATCCGATTAATATATCATTCATCTATAGACGTAGGATGAAACCTGAGACCAGCTAATTGTTTACAAAATAAAACAAGAGACCAGCTCTCCTATCCCACATACAGGAGTCCTCCTCCCCATGGTCTCTCTTTATTTCCCCCAAAAGTCCTCCTCCCCACGTCTCTCTCAGTTTTCCCTCATAAAAAAAACTGAGCAGTATCCCTAAAGAAAACATACGTGAGTCCTTCTCCCCATGGTCTCTCTTTGTTTCTCTCAAACAAAAACGTGCGCGTCATCACTAAAACATACGTAAGTCCTCCACCCCATGGTCTCTCTTTGTTGCCTTCAAAATAAGAAAGCTGAGGGTTATCCCTTGAAAAAGAAAGCACGGGCACCATCTAACTTTTGTTTACTACATTTGCATGATACATGATTGAGAGGTGAATATATTTTCAGAGTATGTGTTTCATATTTTCTCTGAAAGCATGCAACTACTAATACTAACGTCCCCATATGTACCAATCAGTTATTCTATAGAATGCGTTCGGACCACAAAAAGGAAAATTTGTGAAATATTTCTCATAATAATTATATCAAGTACTCCACTTTATTATTCGGGAGTAGATCTTAATTTTTTGCCAGAACTGTTCGCAACTTCTAAAGAGTGTTGTTGATAGTGGAAACTCCATTTCTACCTAAAATACTTCAAACATCCATTTTGATATTCATATAAAAATTTATTTTATTACATGACTAAGGAAAAAACAACCATACAGATAATCCATCCTACATGCTTTGATTTGAAATATAAAATATGACGTTGTGATTATTCTTTTCAGTATAGAATATTACTTTGACATTTTATAAAATATTGCTTGCTATATGGTCGAACATAGCGCACTTCTCCATGGATGTCATAAAGGCTAACTAAAGATGAAATTTAGAGTTTCATTCATTCTTTTTTCTAGAACTTCTACGAATTCATGGGATATTTATATAGGAATTGAACAAACATGATTTTCTTTCATTCACACCTATGAATGTTGACCACGTATGCAACACCTCAACAAAGTTGCACCCTCATATTAACTACTGCCCATGTTCCTATATATAAGACGTCTTATATTTAGAAATACAGGGTGTAACATCTATCAATCTGAGGTCAAGTGCGCCATGGCACAATAGGTATATAGAAGGAATATAACTCTTTCAACATCAAAATCTAACCATGAAAAACAGTGACATGCATTTCACTAATAAAATTTCAAATGAGTGTGTTCTAATTTTGCCCTGACATTTCTAATGTGCACAATTTTACGCATACAATATATATCCAAAGTTCTAGCCCGTGCAGGTGCACGGGTTGCTGACTAGTATGTATCTTATAATGATCGATTGTAGAATGGTTCTGAAACAAGTAATAGTTACTGGAGTATCTAGCTACTAGCCATGACCACATGCTTTCACCCAGTAAAGATATGGCTAGCTGCCTTGCTACTACTGATTGTTAGTGGAGGAAGGAAGATGTACCCTTTGTGATGGCCTTTATATAAAACAGCCAAATAGGCCTTGCTAGATCATCTGATAGCTATGCATGTAGTCATGAGAACGTCCATACACACGGAATGCCCAGCACGGCCGGATCTGTCTTTTTATTTCTCTTTTCTTTATTATTTGCAAGCACGGAATCACCCAACTTTGGTGTATATCCAACAAAAAAGATAAGATACATAATTGAACATCTTGACCTAGTGCAACTCTAGGTGTCACAAACAACACAATAACAATGCTGGAAGTTCGGGATGACTTCCGTACAGTATGATTTGGTGACTTCGGGTCCCCATTTTTTCATGCAGGAGAAACGACATTTTAATTCCGTGCATAAAGTGGCTCCAAATGCAATTCCAATAAAGCAGTCCTCTGTAGAGAAGAACACACATCATTAGAAGAAGTCCATATTGTGAAAAATCCATGAAAGTTCGTGTTTTTTGGCTGAAAATATTATTCTACTCTAGTTGACATGAGAAATGAAACATATAGGAAAAGGGAGATCAATTTCGTACTAGCATGAATGGAATTTCCGAGCTGCACAATCACCATAAGGCAAAGAAGAATAGCTTTCCCTTCCATAAGGCCAGACACAAAGTTTTTCTTCTCCTCTCTATTTGGCCGTCCAAAAGCTCACACGATTATATCTTTATATATAAAGTTGCAGCTAGAGATCATTTACTCCCTATCTCACTCAATTAATATCAGAAAGATATCTTAGCATATCACTATCCATAACTTTTTTAAATGATTCTATATTTAAGATGGTATCCTTTTAACATCCTTTAAAAAAATGGTTGTATCTTTAAGATGGTATCGTTTAAACATCCTTTAAAAAATGGTTCTATCTTTAAGATGGTATCAATTTAAGAATTCTTTTTTCCGTCACACAGATGGCACCCATGGTGGCATCTTACATTGCACTGCACCATATAACAACTCTTATTACCCCATGTTGGCCGGCAGGTTAGTGGGCCCGGGATGATTACTTGAATATTTACATGATGATCATTCTTTGCACTCTTTCCCATGACTTCTGGCCACCGACTTCAACATGGTCATGATGTTGCCGACAAGAATCAACCAACAAATTGTGGTCCAGTTCCGTCGTTTCCTTGCTACTGTGGAACCCCGTGACGTCTACGTCCACGACCGCCGTTACACCTCGTTAAGCAACAATGGGTTTGCACTCAAAGCTTGGTGGGAATGAGCGGAGCAATTGCGAGTTGCCTTTGCTCGGTGCTTTCTTGCATTCCTACCAGTGTCCTGTTGAAACAACAATGCATGAGCAGGTAAGGTACTTTTTTGCGAGGATAAATTTTGATCTATTCATCAACTGCCAAGGTAGTACAAAGAACACCAGAAGCAAAAAATAGAGGTAAGGTAGTGCTACAACGACGGTATGTACAGTGCGAACATATAGTTTTGTCATCAGCATAGCTGCCTGGCTGAAAGGATTTGACAATTCTAAAGCTGCACGTACGAGGGCATTCACCAAGCACCATGCATGTGCATGTGGAGTTTCTTATAATCTATCTGCATCTTCTTGTGATCTCATTGAATGAAAATTACAAGGGTTAGAGGTTACATTGCTACGGTGACTCCGCTTGGTCTGTGTAGAACTTTTTTTAGAAGGCGGAAATCAGTAATAATTATCTAATACTCCCTCCGTTTATAAATATAAGTTTTTTATTGATTTAATTAATGACTATATATAGAGGTTACATTTTGAAGTGTAGATTCACTCATTTTGCTTCGTATACAGTTCGTATTGGAATCTCTAAAAAGTTTTGTATATAAGAACGGAGGGAGTAGCAAAGGTCTTACTATGTGCGTATCGTACATTTGGTCGATCACCGATATGGCACTATTATTGTGTTTTGTGTCGAAGCAGCTCTAGATCAAGTCATGACACACTTGTTTTTTCTCTTGATTTCTTTGCCCGGTTCAAGTCAAGCACAAAAGACTGAGAAAATCAACAAGCTAACTAGCAGACGCGGCACATGCCAGCATGGACGTACTCTATTTGGATTCGAGCAAAATAATGCATGCATGGACGCAAAGTTGCCGAGGACAGGACAGGAAATGATGGAACGTGAACAAATGTCTACCACGTGGAAGAAACGCGGAAGTTGTCTTTTTTTTTACATGGTACAGACAAACACGCATATACTCATCGCTATGAACATACACACGCACACCTACCGTTATTAGCACATTAGAAAAACTGAGCTGGCACATCGGCTTGAGATTAAGGAAGTCACCATAGACGTCTCGGCATCGACGGGAACGTCTCCTCCCACTGAAATTGTATCATCGAAAATCCTGAAATAAATACAGGAATAATGGGAGCACCAAGACTTGAATCCTGATGGGCTGGGGATACCACTGCCCCTCTAACCATCGAACCACAGATTGGTTCGCACACAAAAGAGGTCTTGTTTCTTCCGATTCTACATGGTGCACCCAATTTTATGAACGGGACATGCCAGCTACCTTTAGTTTTATTTTATTTACGGGGAAGCTTCCTTTAGCTTTCACCTTTTGGTGTAGATTCTCGTCCCTATAGACATTCATATCTTGTAGGTACATATATACTCGATCGTCATTTTTTTTAGCTCATGTGATACTTGCCATAAGGGCATTCTAATTGAGTTATTCAACTAAGCATTATTCACATATGTAGCACGTCCACTCATAAGGCATACTAACGTTACTACAAACTTAAAGAAGATTTAGTGTAGTGACACCAATATGATGGCCGAGATGCCCACGTAGCTAAATTAAGTTATGAGGGATAGACTAGTGATGCCTACTACCAAACTTTATTTTTGTACACACGTGTTGGGCCTCAAAACTCAGAGTTTATTAGAATAGTAGCAATTTTCCCTCAGGTGGATGACCTAAGATTTATCAATCCCACTAGTGCAGACCTGGGCTATAGCACTGGTTCGTAACGCCCTTTAGTGCCAGTTCTGTAACCAGCACTAAAGGATGCGGACTAAAGGTCCCCCATTTAGTACCGGTTCAGCACGAACCGCCACTAAAGGGCCACCACGTGGTACGAGCCAGCGCCGGGGGAGGGGAGACCTTTAGTACCTGTTGGTAACACCCACTGGTACTAAAAGTTTGGTATTTTTTTGTTTTATTATTTTATTATTTTTTTATTGTCTGTTTTCCATTTAATTTAGAGATTGTTTTTACATTATAATGAGTTGTTAAATCAAAGTGAAAGAATTGCAGATTAGTTTTAAGTGGATGGATCATAATTAAGTGATCAAGTAATATGGATTGTTGATATATAATCCATATTATACTTGATCACTTATCTAGCTAGCTAGGATCCATCCAGTTAAAACTAATATCCGCGGTTATTTCATAAATGATATATATAACTCATCATCATATTAATATCCGCCGGAATCCACGGCGCGTCCCCGCTGCGAAGGTCGCCGTGTCTAGGGACGCGGATCGGCGCTCGCGGTCGTGTCGCGTCCGGCCTGCGCTTCACTGCAGAGGGAACCATCACGCTGCCGTCTGGACGAGCCGCCGCCTGCGAGTGCGTGGCCAGCGCTGGCACTTCGCCGCGGAGGCCGCGGTAGTGGAGAAAAGAGCCGCCGTGTGCCCGCGCTGCGTCAGGCAGTCGACGCCGGAGGGAGAGGTCGCCGAGTGGGTCGTGCCTTGCAGTCGACCCCGGTGGATGGAGCAGCGCTGCCGGCTGCTATGCTTCGTTGCTCGAGGGAGCCGGGTCATAGGCTAGTTTGAGGGACACCGCGTCGTCCAAACCACGGCCAAGCACGCTGCCAGCCCACGACCGAGTGTTGATGTCGGAGGGAGAAACGCCGTGCTCTGCTGATGCGGCAGCAGCAGCCTGGTCTGGCCTATGAGCCGGCGCGCGCGGACACTGTGGACTTAAACCTTATGTATTCGTCAGTTTAGTCTTAGCAGAAAATAAACGCTGCATAGTCAGCTGAGTAGATAAGTTTGTTAGAAAGTTTTTTTTGCTTAGAAGTAATCTACACCCCGCATGAGCTGGATCGTGGGATGGCGCGATCGTAGTGGCTCGGCGTGGCTGTTTTCTCGAGCCGTTAGTGGCCTCGTTCCCTTTCTGTAACTGAATAAGAGGAGAAGAAGGAATGCAGAAAAGTTGCAAGTGTTCGCAACGCAAAACCACTGTCTTCTGAGTATTCTTGCGAGTGTGTGTGTGTGATCGGTGCTTACAATTGGCATCAGAGCCGTTAGTATGATCCGGCGATCATGGCGGGCAGCAAGGAGCCCCGGAAGGGCTCCGGCGAGGGGTCGCGAAAGGACTCCGCTGGCGGGTTCCGGACTCCGTCGCCGACGCGTGGGCACACGCTCTCGCGGTCTCCCAGGGCTAGGCATAGCCGCACCGTGCGCGGGCGCGGGTCGCCGCGCCAGTGGTGCAGAGACGCGAGGTGGCCCTCCCAACGCTGTTCCCAACACGGACCCGGAGCAACTACGGCAGCTGGTCTCTCCTGATGAGAGCCATCCTGCAGACTTGCGGGCTGTGGGACGCCGTCACCAGTGGAACCGCCGACTACCACGACGACCGCACCGCCCTGGAGGCCGTCCTCAGGGCGGTGCCGGAGGAGATGCTCGCGGTCCTCTCCACGAACGAGACGACGAAGCAGGCCTGGGATGCCATCAAGACCATGCGGATGGGCTCGGCCGCCGTGCGCGAGGCCAAGGCCCAGGGCCTTCGTCGAGAATTCGAGGATATCCGCTTCAAGCCCGGCGAGAACGTCGACGACTTTGCGATGAGGCTCACCGGGCTCGTCAACAACCTCTCCATCCATGGTGATCCCGTCGGGGACGCGCATGTGGTACGTAAGTTCCTTCGAGTTGTGCCCCGCAAATACGCTCAGGTGGCACTCTCCATCGAGACGTTGGTCGACCTCGACACCCTGACGATGGAGGAGCTCACCGGACGGCTCAAGGTGGCGGAGGAACGCCTCGACCAAGACGGCGGAGGCGAGGATGCCGGTCGCCTTCTGATGACCCTGGAGGACTGGCGCGCGTACGAGAAGCGTACGGTGAACAACGGCGCAAGCGGTAGCAACTCGTCAGGTGCACAGGCGCGCGGACGAGGGCGTGGCCGTTTGTGGTGGTTGTCATTGATGACGATCATGTGAGAAGGCAAGAAAGATGGGGAATGACTCGTCCTTTCCTCTTCTCCTCTGCTTCATGATCGATCACGCATGGGTGTGTCCGATCCTACAGGAGGAAAAAATAAACTCATTATTAGACAATGTATTGTAAAAAGACTAGATCGAATGGATACTTCCCTGATTCTTTTGTTTGTACGAATGGCGCGATGACCAGAGTTCTAGCAGCCAATTTCTCTGGCGATGGTAGTTGATCCGCTGTTGAAGATTGAAGAAAAAACCGTTTACACCATGGTTCGATAAACCACATGCCCCATAGTGGGCGCCAATTGTTGTGAAAACGATTCCGACAATAATAAGGGATAGGGTAAAGGAGCATGATCTATCGAGATGCATATGGGTGACACGGTAGTTTTCGAGTTCGAACCTTTCACGGTGGAGATAACAGCCCTACATCTCGTGCTCCGGAGAGGCTTTGTTTCATCTGAGTATGTGTCCGGAGATTACAATGTATGAGAGAGAGAGAGAGAGGGGAGAACGGATCTCCATGCCTGAGCTAAATGGTGAAAAAGAGGGAGATGTGGAAGAAAGAGGCCCTGCGCCCAGTCTAGTGGGCGGGGTGGCTTATAGAGTGCGCCACCCTCTCACCTCCTATGTTACAAAAGTGGGGCATTGATGCTATAATGTCAGTCTACTACTAGGATGATGCTTCGAGTGCCTTGTCGACTGTGGCCTTCACATATCCGAGTGAGTGATACGGCCGAGTGATCAACTATCATCCGAGTGGATGGTATGTTCCGAATGGATAGTATGTTTGTATGAAATTTATATGGACCCACCTGATGTGTGAACCCCATGCTTTATGATATCTCGACCCTTCGTGGGCCTACTCGTTATGTGTGCCCCAACAACAGTCATACTTAATATAAATCTATTATATCTAAATAAGAGCACCCTACTACATGATTTCTCTTAACATACAAGTTATCCACATCATCCTGCCATATCATCAGTTCTCCACCAATGAAACCGTACTTGAGACATGCAGCCTATCCCATCTTAACCAACGCGATCATAATCTCCAGTAGACCACGCATGCAAGATAATTAGCAATAGAAAATGTCTATTACTACTATACTCTGCATGCAAACAATCAATACGCGCATGCAGTCGTTTCACGGACAGATATCAATGTAGAGGCGCGCTAGGGTTCCAACGCTCGTTTTCCGACAAGATTCAATTTGGAAAGTGGCTTAACTATGTGGATTAATTAGGGGCGATTAATTAGACGCGGCCCCTCTGAAAATCAGGGGGGCGGTGATTAGTGTTGATTTGGGTGGGGCCGCCTCCCTCTTGCCTTACCTAGCCTTTGCATGTGTGTGCGCTGGAAGTCTCACGTGGTGGGCCTTGTTGGAAAGACTTGTCGGCTGATTAGTTGCGTTGGATCAGATCGCTCGCTGCAGCCGCCGATCGCTAGGAAGTCGTTTCGCAATGTAGAATCGTAAAGTATCTTGCTAGCTATTAACACGGAATATGAAAAGGACACTGCTTTGATTGATACTCTGGGACGGTTCCTTCACCTTGGGAATAAATCTCCAGCCATTCCTAAACAAAATCTCGACCAGTTGTTCTCATCTTTCCAGTGCCGTCTCTCTCTCTCTCTTCTCCATCTTGCGCCGCCGCCGGCCATGGGTCTATCGCCATCGGAGACCCACGCACTGCTGCCATAATACTGATTGTTTGGGCCACGCCGCTACCACGAACGCGGCGACCAATGTCCTTCTGGGCGGTCATGTCTCTGATGAGCACTACTGCACTACTTCCTCAACAAGTCATTAACCCTGTTCGAGATGTTCCAGCTCGCGGGAGGTGCTCTCCGCAAGAAAGGCCCCCTCATGATGGTGCTCACAGACCAGTACGTGGTCATCGAGCACTTCTGCAGCGCGCTTCGATCTCCACGGCGCCGGGAACACCTATGCATGGGCGACGGCAGGTGCGAGTGCCCGGCCAACCAAATAGTATGTGTACTGATTTTATGCTTCAATGAAATAGGTTCGGGTTTTCTACTTTTCTTACCTTTTTGCTCATCTGCTCATGTATTTTTATGCAATGGAGAGCATACTGATTTCTTATACCAATATACAGGGTGCATGCCATAATTCAATTTGGGTTCTGTAAATACTAACATGATTTCCACGGAGATTATCTTCATATCTTTCTAATTGACTTGCAGGCAGAGCTAGCAGTGCTTGGTTGGTACACTTTATTTGCAATGGTGTAACTATACACTAAGTCACTAACCCTTTTTATATGATCTGTTTTTATACTCATATACAGCATTAATTTTTTTTCTGTCATACCATGTTGTTTGCCAGACGTTTCTGCAGTGGAGCAGCTTCAGTCATTCATGCACCTACATGTGTGTAATCTGGATTATATATGTTTAAATTTTTTCTTCAAAACTATAATCTTTGTTTTGAGTGACACCATTAGTTCAAAGCCAAAATCCGTCTCACCACTTTTATACGCCTTTGGAAATTGTGATAGGATTAGTGCAAATACTTTTGCCTCTCTTGAATCTTGATAGCTCTGTTAAATCACCACATTAGTTCTAATGATGACCAGCAACATATTACTGCAGAAATTACTCACGTTACTGAACAATCTTGCATTACCACACCCGTGAAGCATCACTCTGATAGTACCTTGCATCCTTATAGTTGATCAACAAACGCAGCTGCTATGAAAGAACTGTATCATCGAATTTGTGTAGTCGGTGCATGATATTGCTATGCTTAGGTAGTTGGTGGTTTCTACTCGCTAATACTCTGCCCATTGCAAGTAGAAAATAATAAAACATGCATTTGAGGTCTTAATGTTTGTGATTCCGAACCTTCATATTTTTCTATAATTATATTACCTTTTAGATTTAGAGATTGCTCCCCCTTCATATTTTCTCATTATAGTCGCATTCTACAAATTCACGCCGCAACGTGCGGGGTGTCATCTAGTTAATAACAATGCATGAGAGAGAGAAAGAGAGAGAGAGAGAGAGAGAGAGAGAGAGAGAGAGGCGTCTATGCCAAAAGAGCTCCAATCTATTCCCATCGACGCCTCCCAACCTTCGCCAACTATGGGCGAGAGAGATCGGGAAGGTAGGGGATAAAAAGGGACGAGAACGGGAAGAGACTGGGAAGGGGAGAAGATCATGTATCTTTGACGTCAGTTGAATAAAAAGAAGTAAGCTAAATTAAAAAGATCAACAATTTTTTTCCTAAGGGAGATGGTTGTTCGGCTGGAGACTGGCTATTGTAAGAAAAGAAAAATTCTAACGTGGCATGTGTGAATGTGTGATGAGGTGGACAGCTTGCATGTTAAGATAAGTAGGTTACTGGGGATGAGTCTCTTAGGTATATAGGAGAAAAAGGCTGACGTGGCATGTGTGAATGTGTGATGAGGTGGACAGCTTGCATGTTAAGATAAATAGGTTAGTGGAGATGAGTCTCTTATGCATATAGGATACGACAACAATCACCGGTCTTTCTACCTTTTTTGCACATAGAAGTTCAATTCTACTTTTATCTTGTAAATTATCCAATCTTCATTTTAGGCAATGCATTTTAGAATCTGGAAATGCAAGACATCATTTCCAAGTAATTTTTTCTTTTGATTAATCCTACATCCTACATTTTTAAGAAGTTGATAGCCACTACCAACAATTCTTTCATCATGCACACTATCCACATCACCATCATGCCACATCAGTTTGCATGGTCCCGCATCAGCATCATTGCCACATAGGCTTTCACGGTCGTGCGTTCTGTTTCCCTGGCGTGAATGTGATATTGTGATTTAATTTCTCCTCCATACGCATCCCTTCATCTTCATCTTCTGTAACTGAGCTGTACATGGGCCATACTCATAAATAAATATCCATCCACAGTACTTCCTCCGTCACGGTTTAGAAGGCACAGTTAAATTTGCGTGCGTTTCCACAATAGACAAGGTTTAGGATGCATTGCATTTATTTCTAGTAGCTAATTAGTACTCTGATATACTACTCCCTCTGTCACGGTTTAGAATTTCCACAATAGATCATGAAGCCGCCGTGGTTGTCGATTTGGTCGATGGCGGAGGATGGGCGTCATGGACGTTGATAGCCAACTAGCACATGTACTTTTATCAGTGTGCTTCTTTCTTATGATATCTGAACTCAAGAATTCAGTGAGCATGAACAGCTACGATTTTCTTCAATGATTTTCTAATTAAGGTACCCCTCCTTGCTTTGATTCATTTAATCTTGCACAAGTAAACTGATCTTACCTGGTTTTTCTTACCAGGGTAATTACTTCGATATTTCAGCCCTTTATATTGTTCCGGAACTTGCTTTGGTTGCGATACCACCCATGGATTGCATTGCAGCTGACTGAACTACAGATGGTTGTTTTGTTCAAAGCTTTTTCTTCTTTTTTCAGTGCAAGAAGCAATAGGGGGAAGCTACACAGGATACAAACTTAGTCCCGAACTTTCCGCTACAATACATTCAACATCATTACAAAACTGTCTCTTAATGTATGCGAAAGTCTTTGATCTAATAAAATAGAAGGTAGAAAGAGTACTCAACATTTTCAAAAACTCCTCAGGATATATAAAGAGAAGCCTATCACAGCGAATCAGTTATGTGTAACAAATTTACATTTGCTTTCATGACTAGCCATGCTCAATAAACTTTGCAAAAACCTGTCTTATATAGACACTATTTGCACTTGCATTCACGTCACATTGTTCAACACTTAATTTTGATCTCCGAAGCCAGATGCAACATTCTAGGAGCGCACCCGTAGGATCTCTCTAACTATATATTCTTCTTTGCTGCGTGAAAAGCGTTGAATGATGCCCATCTTTAAATTATAATACTCGAGTACTGCGTTGCCTCTTTTCATCTTAAAAAAATATATCTACTATACAGAAAATATATTCAGTTTACATAATATGTCAACGTGCATAGGACTAAGAATTCCCGCAGCAACGCGCGGGATATAATTCTTTTGTATAATATGTCAAGTCCAAATGTAACCCAAACTCAACAGATTGTAAATGTTCTCCCTGAAAAACTTCAATTCTTTTGTCTGCTACTCTTCACCTTTTTTTATTTAATATATGGTATGCACACCCATGGATATTTGATTTTTTTTTGGAAAAGAGTACATTGCGAGCTTATAACAAATTGGACAGATTTACCTAGGAAGGGCTTGGCCGGGTGGATCAGTACGAGTCCATACTCCAGCTAGTCAGGCCATGACAAATTCTATAATAGTAAGTCATAATGTTATATCAGGATGTTTATCTCCTTGAATAATGGACTAGCAACCCTTGAGAAAACACACACTAGGATCTGGCGATAAATTCCAAGCTTCTTGTAAAGGTCGACACTTGCAGAGATAAGAGATGCAACCACAGCTGCTAGCTAGCTGTAAGGAAGTCCGCCCAATCCCATGCATTGTTCAGGCCTACTTCCTCCGTTCCTAAATATAAGTCTTTGTATAGATTTCACTGTAAACTACATACGAATGTATATAGATACATTTTAAGTATAGATTCATTCATTTTGTTCCATATGTAGTTCAGCTTGTGGAATCTCTACAAAGACATATTTAGAAACAGAGGGAGTAGCTGTGTATTAAATTATGGATGTATCATCCTCGATCCTCCGTCAGTTGGTTTGTTTCCACATGTTATCCTGATGCATATATATGAATGCCACAAGTTACAAATTAAGCTATAACATCGTGAGGCGCTATAGCACCAAACCAACAAGGGAAACAACAATGGAAATAAGCCTGGTGCTCATCGTTCTTGTGTTGTGCTCCAGTGCTGCTACCCTAGTTAATTGTAGTAGCGCAGGATTCCACATGAAGCTCAACCATGTTGATGGCAAGGCGAGCTACACTGCCGCCGAGCGCGTGCAGCGCGCCATGGCCAGCAGCCGGCAGCGCCTGGCATCCTTTGTCGACGTAACCGCCCCGGTTCACTGGAACACCAGCCAGTACATCGCGGAGTACCACCGCAGCGCGCCGAGGCACTCATCGACACCGGCAGTGACCTCATCTGGACGCAGTGCTCCACCTGCAGCCAATGCGTCAAGCAGGGCCTACCCCTCTATAACGCATCCAAGTCGGACACCTTCCATGTCGTGTCATGCAACGACACCTTGTGCCTGGCCAACCAGGAGAACTCGTGCCGCCGAGACGGCAGCTGCTATTTCGGGGCCTTCTACGGCGACGGCGACGCCAGAGGGACCATCGACACCGAGGTCTTCGCCTTTCAAAACGGCTCGGCAAGGCTAATGTTCGGCTGCGTGGACTGGCTGTTCATCCGTCCGGGGTCCCCTGTCGCTCGTCTCTCTAGTGGGCGCCAGCAAGTTCTCTCACTGCCACACCCCCTACCTCCGCAACAACGCTACCGGTGCCAGCAGTCACCTTTTTGTTGGCGCCTCTGCGAGCCTTAGCAGTGACAGCCCTGTGATGTCCATGTCTTTCGTGCAAGGCCCTAAAGAGTACTCATTCTACTACGTTCCACTTATCGGGATAAGTGTGGGACAAACAAGGCTGCCCATCCCACCGACGGTGTTTGCTCTAAAACCAGACGGCACCGGCGGCGGTGTCATCGTCGACTCCGGCACCCCCACTACGGGTCTGGCCGACGGGGCGTACGGGCCCCTGCACGAGGAGCTCCGGAGGCAGCTGAACGGGAGCCTCGTGCTGCCACCCGCTGACAACGAGATGGACCTGTGTGTGGCGGCGACGCAGGAAAAGACAGTGCCGTCCATGGTGCTCCACTTCAGTGGCGGAGCGGACATGGTCCTGCCGCCGGAAAACTACTGGGTGCCGTTGGACAATTCCACGTCATGCATGGTCATGGAGACATCCGACGACATGAGCATCATCGGCAACTTCCAGTTGCAAAACATCCATCTTCTCTACGACCTTGCCAAGGATGAGCTCTCTTTCCAAACAGCCGACTGCAGCAAACTCTAATCACCCACGTTTAGTGTCACTGGGATAAATTTATTTCAACGCATGCATATGTGGTACTTCCATTGATATTGATGCTTCGAAGTTCAAATGAGTGTGATTTAGCATTTAGAAGTCAAACGATTTATATTTATGGGAGCGTTTGGGTCACAGTCGACCCACCTAGCTAGCCTTAGGAAGAGGAGTTATATTTTACAAAACTACAAAATACTGAGAAGAAAAGCAAAAACGAGATTACAAAACTTAAAATTACATTTATGAACCAAAACTGAAGGAAAAAGAACCAGCAATGTACAAACTACATGAATGGAGGACCCCTTCAGTGCTAAATGCTAATTGGTTTCCTTGGCAGGGATTGCAAGTTAAGCTATACAAGTAGTATCAAGTATACATCCCAATCCTGATCACACACGCTGACATATTGTCTCTTCTCTTATTTAGTAATGCCAACTGCTGCAACTAGCTAGCCTTGACCAAACATACATGCATCAACAGAAGCTAGCTAGCACACCTCACCGCCAAATGGCCACTTGCTAGTTAATGAAACTATTTTTAAATACATAGGCTTGACTTTATTTTCCAAACTAATAGGCTTGGGTTTGTTTTTCAACAACCATACAAAAGAGACCTAAACAGACATGCAAACAACCATGGCCTCGCTGTAGAACCTGAATCTCACCACCAAAGTAGCCCTCCATGGCACCATCTCCTCCATCTCCCCAGTATTCAACTTGAACTACATGAGCAAATCCTGCACCCTAACCACCAGAAAACAAGCCCACCTTCCATTACAACAACACTTATACGCCACATATATGTTGCTCAACGAATTGCGCAACGGAAAAGGCGAACAGACCTGGTACAGGAGGGTGAAGCGGGAGTGAGAGTGGTCTACTCGACGACATCAGGCGGCCACTCGGATGAGGAGGAGCTTCAGGAAGGGGCCAATACATGGCGTAGGAGGTTAAGGGGAGAGAACAAATGAAGACCGCCGCGGTCCTGAGGAGTGGCGTCGAGCACCTATTGGATGGGGCGACGAGGTCCGGCAAGATCTGGCAGCGTCGTGGCCAGGGCCTGCCAGATCTGCGGGCCACGAAGACAAAGATCGAAAGGACACTTTCGCGTTGGGAGGAAGATCACATGTGATGTTGCTAGACCAGGGAGACTGGGAGAGAGACGAGGGTGGAAGTGCGCAGCCGGATCGACGGGCGACGGCGGGGTTGGCGCGTGGTGGCGGGGGGATGGGAGAAGATAAGATGCGGCGTGGGAGGTTCAAGAGGGAAAAGGGATGAGAGATGGGAGGACGTGGGCACGTGCGGATAGAACATGGGCCGTACAATGAAATTTGGAAAGTGACAAGAGGGAAATAAAGGCAGGAGTATAGCCGAAGTAGTTATTTTTAGATTTCCCATACAAATTAATTCCATGATCGAAATTCCCTGCCCGATCTTTGTACGATTGACTTTTTTTAAAATCTACATTACACATGAAACATTGTATGTAAATTCTACATGGTTTGGTGTATGTATATAATAGCTCTCTTCCATAATAGGTTGCTATGCATAGATAAATTTATAGTTCAATGTACCCTGCAAAAAAATTATAGTTCGATGTGTGTGCTATAGAACATTTCAATATCCAAAATGGCGCGCATTTATGAACATATGCAATAGTTCCCTATTAACCAAGTAAATCAGAGCTCGAATGATAGCAATCGTGTTAAATTCTAACAAGAGTGGAACGAAAAATTAATAAATTTACCGATTGGTTGTCATGTCGATGTATACTATTAATATGCATGAAAATTAAATCAAATTCAAGTTCTAGCAAACTGTTAAAAATATAAATCAGCAATGGGTTAGGGGTACGTGAAATAACACAATGAGTCATATCATTGAAAACCAAATTATGACCAATGATTCTTTGACTATTCATGAAGTAGTTTGCAACGGGGTATTGCAATTCAAACTCATTAGAATTTTGGCATTTTGGTGTATACGTCCTTATGATCATCTTGAACAAAGAAGTTACGAACATGAAAGTCATTTGTCTTATTGACATGAATGAAATTGTTTCTAGGATCATAACCATGGTAGTTTACAAAATCTACAACCGGATTAATAAATTACAGATATAGATACAAAACTTCTCATTGAAACAGGCAAGGAAACAACTAAAAGCATGAAGTTCATACATATTTTTGTACGTAAAATTAGCTTAGGCATGAAGAGATAGCCTATGAGTACACACTCCAAAATACTAGCTATTGGTCAACACTTATAGAGAAATATATCATCTTGAAATGATTTAACAAAAAGAAAGAGGAACACATTTTGTAATAAAATTTAGATGGCATTATAAGCCTTTAAGTGTTTAATTTAGATTTCTCGCAAGCTTCATGAGTCACTAGTCACTACTCGGAGGCGGTAACAATGCACTCCACCTTGGAAAGACACATATGCCACGTGGTGATGACCCAACCTAGACCCGACATTGCATATACAACACTATATTAACAGCCTTTTCCATCTATACTCCAACCGGTCATGTCCTCGAAGAAGACAAGGATTGTGTTGCGGACAACAACTTCCTCTCAACTCTCAACGGGCTCTTTCCTCATGATACTTTGCAAGTGAACATTTTCTCAAACATGTTCTTTTAAAACCATCCTATTTATATTGTTTTGGACCATTTTAACCATCCTATGAAGGAAAAATAATAAAATGTACTTAGAATATTAGTGTTAGATCCTAATTCTTGTAAAAAAATTATACTACTTATTTGGAATATAACATCGGTCATTCGACATGTTTATTGACGCTATCCGTTGAAACATATCACCGAGAGTGAAAGTTAACCATCGGTTATTGCTATCCCCCGTCGGTTATTTTCTCAAATAATTGAGTCACATATGTATCGTCGGCCATTTCCACTCATAGGCGAGTGTTTTGGTTTTCACCATGGGCTATTAAATTTCACCGTCGGCCATTACATGTAATTCCCGAGGGTGTAGCAAAAACCGTCGGATATTAAAATGAACCGTTGGGCATTAAATTGGATACCCGAGAGTTGGATTTTCACCGTCGGCCATTACACGTAATTCTCGAGGGTGTAGCAAAAACCGTCGGGCATTATAATGAACCGTTAGGCACTAAATTGGATAATCGAGAGTTGGATTTTCACCGTCGGGAAATCTAGTCTACCGTCGGCTATTGGTAGTAATACTTGTTAGTTCACAGTAACTGTCAGCCATTGAAACTACCGTCGGCCATTACTCTAATAACCGACGGCCCGCCGGCTATTATATTTCACCATCGGAAATTTGGTGATTTCTAGTAGTGATTAGATTAATAAATGGATTATGAACAATCGGATAATTAGCCTGCTAATGGTGAATTTGCCTGCTAATTGGGTTTTGCTATTACAAACAGTTGTTGAAAAAATACTGCGGGAGATGACCTCAGGCAACGCACAAAGTTTTTAGGAATAAACCGTGTTGGATCAATGAACAATCACACACGACTTTCTCTTGAAAACTGTTTGCGTTAGGCCACCTCGCGCAAAAATTTGCCACATAAAAACTGTGTGTGATAGACAGCCTTTGCCACACAGTTTCTTCTACGGACCGTGTATGATACATTCAATAACACAAACAATTTAACAGGAAAAAATGTGTGTGATTACCTGTGAACGGAAACATTTTCCATGGAGCGACTGTGTGGGATGTGCATACGAACGGAAACGTTTAGCGGGGACTGACTTCGTGGGATGTACTTGCGACCGAAAACAATTTCGACATATAATTGTATTTTTTTAGCTCTATTGTATATTTGCGTATTTGAGCGCTCACCGGTCGCACACGACCTCATTTTGCCTAACGTGTGTGCCAGGAGGGTATATCCCCGACGGTTTCTCGGTCGTGTGGGAGACCCCCCCTATCGCCCACACTCACTTGGCCACGGTTCCAAATGCCGTCCCGGAAAGGGGTCAAAAACTGTTTGTTTACGACCGACGCATACCAGTGTCCAATTTTCACATTCCTAAAACAACACAAAGAAGTTCAAACAAAAAGTTAGAGCGGTTCGATGTCTAAAAAAACTCAGATTTTTTCGTTAGTAAAGTGAAATAGAAAGAAGTTCAAATTGACAATAGATGGAAGTTCACGTACTACATGGTGTTTGTTTCGTATGAGAAAATAGGAGTAAAAAGGCGAAGTCCAAAAATTTTGTTGCTACAAGTTCAAGTGCACAGGCCGGGAAAAATCAAAAAGTTCCTCTTGTTCAACAAGTTTCCACAACGAAAGCTCAAATTAAAATAATAACAAAAAGTTTAGAAAATTTAATTAGTAAATGGATTTCCCTGTTTCTAAAAGAAACCTAGAAGTTCAAATTAAAGTAATGGAGCGGTTCAATGTCTATTGAAAACTCGGATTCTAACCGCTAAAAGAAAATAAAACCAACGTGAGGTTTGAATTAAAATAACATGGAAGTTTGGAGTTTATTAAAACCTAAGATTTAAATGTTCGAAAAACAAAAACAAAAACCAATGCCATTTTGGCATTTTTAAAACCAACTCATAAAAATGAAAAAAAACATTTCTTGCTAGAAGTTCAAGTGCTCGACAGGGAAAGTTGGAAATTGCTACCCACTTTGTGCACACATAATTCTCTCTCCCGTTTGTGTCTATGTTTTTACAAAGAAATCAAAATTTAAAAAAGCATGGAGGGGGTCCAATATTTATGACAAAACTAGGATGTTTTGATGCTAAAAGAAATAAACCAAGAAGTCCAAATTACAAAATACAGAAGTTCGATATTTATAAAGAAACTCAGATTTTCCTTGTTAGTAAAGAATAAAAATGAGGAAGTTCAAATTGAAATAGAGGAGTAGTTTGATGTATAAGGGAAACTCAAATTATTACCGTCTCTAAGAAAAAAACTATGAAGTGCAATTTACAAAAGAAATGTTGGATGCTTATTTAGAAACATATTTCCTTTCTAAGAATATGACTAAGAAGTGGAAATTAAAATAACAGCGAAGTTCGAAGTATATAAAAACTCAGATTTGTTGCAAGAAGTTCACGTGCACCTCTGTGCATGCTTCAGAATTTATATTGCGGGATGTCGGACCTACAATTACATGTTTTAAAATGGCAAGATATGACGTCCGACATTCAATTGCGTGTAATTCAACGTATACACAAAAATGCAACAGAAGTTCATAGTGAAAATAATGAGAAGTTCAAGTACTCCAAGGAATGAATTTCAAGTGGGAATAAAAGTATAGAAAAATAAAATCTTGAAATGTTTGTTGTAGGAAGTTCAAGTGCTCTTTCCGGGGAAGTTCAAAAATAGTTGCGAGAGAGGTTCACCTTGTATTTCCATGTTCGGAAGCAATTTGATTTCAAAAAGAAAATAAAAAAATCAAATTATAAAAATGGAAAAAGTTCATGTACTACATGGTGTGTGTTTGATATGAGAAAAATGAATTAAAAGGCAAGGTCCAATTTTTTTTGTTATAAGTTCAAGTCCTCGGTCGGATAAAGTTAAAAAAATTATTGTGAGAGAGGTTTCTATAAAAAGGAATAATATTTGTGTAGCACTGACGAATGGATAAGAAAATTACAAACGAAAATACATCACAGAAGTTCAACGTGAAAAGAGCAGGAAGTTCAACTACTACACTGAATGAATTTCAGATGAAAAACTTTTAAAATCGTCGCGAGTACGAAAAAAATGATCAACACGGGAATGTTGCGTGTTTACAACAACTTTCCATCAGTATATCACTTGCTCTATTTCGGCGAGTGGATGGAGAGTTACGAGCAAAAGAAACATGTGAGAAACAGAGTGAAGTTCAAGTAGACATACCGAGAAGTTCTAGTTCCTCACGCGGTGCATTTTCGAAGAATCTATTTCGCGATCGAGGCAGAATGAATGATCTCATCATTTTCAAAATTACTTGAAAACGGCTAGTAGTCAGAGAAAACCATCAACATGAAAAAGTTTTGTATTTTTCGTAGCTTTTCAGCGGTATATTAGTCAGAGAAAGCCATCAACTAGAAATTACGGCAAAAATACGTTTGTAACCATTTTCAAGATTTACTTAAAACCATAAGGAACTGGGGAACAATATATACCACAAAAATTCGCATTTTCTTGAGCTTTTCAACGCCATATCGTTTGCTGCATTTGGACGTACGATTAAAAATTTAGCTCGAAAATGTAAACTCGGTGGAACTTGTATCGTTTTATAAATTACTTTTAAACCATTCAAAATTAGAAGAATATTTTAACATGAAAAAGTAGCGCATTTTCATAAGCTTTCCAACACCATATCATTTGCCTCAATTAGATTAGCCGTTTAGAAATGGCAACGAAAATACGAACTCAGCTGTTCAGTGTACGGAATTCAACGATTTTCTAAGTTACTCTTTATCCATAGGGAATTAGAGAAAACTTTAGCCATGTGGAAGGAGCGGTTTTGCAGCAGCTTTCCGACACCATATTATTTGCCTCATTCCGATAAACGATTTAGAAATGCGATCAGATATACGATTCACGTTTTTTGTATGAACGAAAAACGATTTTCAAAACTTCTCTTAAACCGCTTACATTTTGCCAAAAATTTAACTTGGGTCATGATACTCGTGTCCATAGCTTTCCAACAATATATCGCAAGCCCCATTTGGGTAATGTTTGCAGAAGTTCAACCTAACACTAGGGGAACTTCAACGTACTACTGCTTGGGCAGGTCAGGTTGTGATCAGAATAATATTATCATCCCGTGATTAGAATAGTGTTTATATATATATATATCAAAATTGTACATCCTTTTAGTTATTTTGATCGATTGTTTGATTTACTATGCTAATTGCTTCTTTTTATTTCTTTTGATTGCGTAATCTGGAAAACAAAAATGAATAGAAAATCGATGACAAACAACACCATAAGGATTAATTCGAATTTTGGGCATATACTGTTTCTGTTTCTCTACTTAGTGATAATGTTAATGATGCTAAATTGCAAGTTATCAATCCAGTCCAATGGGAGATGATTGCTTCAGAATTGCAAGATAATCTGCACTGAAAGGGAATTACCCATCAATTAAGTTATGATCTGCAAAATTATTTATATTTTTTTGATCATCTTGGAAATAGTCAGGGTAAATTAAGCTAATAAAATTGTAACTATGTTCTAGTTGCGCCAAAGTGACACATTTTTTGGGTCGCACTCGACATTTTTTCCCAAGTTGGCTTCCCACCCCTATACTCGAATCCTGGCTCCGCCCCTGGTCTTGCCCCTCTATGAACGTTCGTCAAGTGTTTTTTATCTGGAACACGTTGTATTACAATTACGAGGGACCAACCAACACTAGTAGAAAAAGACCCATTTGTCCTGGTTCCGGAACCGGCACTGAACGATCGGTACTAAAGCCCAATACCTTTAGTCCTCATTCGCCTACGAACCGGGACAGCTGGGGCTCCACGTGGCCGCTGCGGCTTGCCCAGGAAGGAGGGCCTTTTGTCCCGGTTGGTAGCACAAACCGGGACCAAAAGGTATCCAGGTGTCAACTATTCAGGGGCTGGGTTTTTTGTTTTTTTGAAGGGGGGTGGGGTTTGTGGGTTTTGGTGGTTTTGTAGGGTTAATTTAGGTGTTTCATATATTGTGTTACCTAGCTAATAGAGAGAAGTGTCCTCTCTTATCTTCATGCTTGGTCGATGCTACATACTATACGTATAGAAAGGACTCAACATGCTAGCTAGTAAGCAAATGAAGGAAGCCATTAGGTATAGAAGATCGTCATGAATATATACAGAAAGAAGTGATCGACCTCTCCTTCTCCGAGAGATTGGTCGAACAACAAGTTTTCGTATATCTATCCGATGCTACTTGCTACATATATACAATATAATATCTCTTACGATCCCCTAACATCTGAACTAAAGTTCCACATGGTATTCTCCGGCTTTATCGATGACGTGGTCAAGAAAGAATCCCGCAAATTCCTCTTGAATTGCTCGTATGCGATCTTGTGGTAGGAGTTCATCCCGCATCTGAAACATATAATTTGATGAAGGGGGTCAATACATATATATGACTGAAACTCAACAAAAATGATGGTAATAGAATAAAATTGTGAATATTATTGCTTATGCACTTCATATTGTTTTTAGAGTAGCCCCACTCACAGGTCGTGTGGTGGATGAACTCGCAAACGTAGTATCCACAGTAATTATTCTCGGGTTCCTGCCACAACCACTTTACAAGAAATAGAGGTCAATCAAACTAATAAGCAAGCATGCTAAATGGTATTGATGAAACTAGCTAGAATCAATGGGAGATGCGCGAAAATAGCTAGTAGTACTTACTTTCAGGTGTGTAAATCGCAACTCCACTGGCAGTCCCGAAGCTTATGCGGTGAACTTTTTCCAAACCCTGCCAAACAAAGAAAACAATTACTTGATATCAGGAAATGAACAAAGTTGTTGATATGGTGCGATAATGATCGATTGAACTTACTTCTCGAGCATTTTAGTCATGGCCGCATACTCCTCAGGATCTTTTTGTCTCGAGTCTATAACCGTTACTAGTCCCTGCTCAAGCTTAATCTCTAGCAGAATAAAGTGGAAGCTGGGCATGCATGTATAACTCATCAATTACATTACTATATCCTTGAGTAATAAGGGAAACCGAATATACACAAGACAGTAACACTCACTTGAAGTTGTAAGGAAAGAGTATTTTATCTTGGTTTTGATTTTGAAGCAACAATCGTAGAAAGTTGGCCTCGGTTTGTTTGGCATTTCATTCATCTATGAGATTTGTGTTAATGAACCCAATATCACCGACTTGCGTTTTCTTGCATTCGACGATCTTCAATATGCATAATATAGTGAGGATAATAATATATACATGCAATGAAAGAGTTGAGCTATATATAGAGACTTAATTACAGAAGTAGTACTTACAGACAGTTGCAATTGACCATTGTTTATCGAGGGCCTTTTGATTGAAAACTGGAAGGACTCCTCAAATGGAACAGACAACAGATCAATTCCAACGAGGTCGTGCTCCTCTTTAACTCTCAGTGTCAAAGTATCCTTCTCAGACATGCTGCAGGTGTCCATGTACCATTCATGGGATCTTTGCATCATCGTTGTTAGAGGAGGATGACCGGGTTTGATGAGAAGCTTCCCGTGCCGGTATTTGAATTCGTCCACCTCCATTGTATCAAAATGTGCATCGTCGGGAAGGTAATCTCCAGGATTGGTACCGGGCACCAGCCCCGGATGATTAGCAATGATATCGCTTGACACTTTAAGCAGGGGCCATGATTGGTTCGCTTGTTCGCCGAGCTGGGGATTTTTCCCCACTTCTTCATTCTGCTTACCTTCGATCAATGCAAGTACTTCCTGACCGGGACGCTTCCTTATATGATCTTTCAATAATGCGATCATAGTTGGTTTGCGGCGGAGGCGGTGGTGGTCGCTTTAGGGCATCCAAACTACGCTTCAATTTCATCGGATCTATCTTCTCCTCCGGAGGTTGATGTTTCTTTGCAAAAAAGTCCTTCATATAGGCTTGACATGTCTGCGCGTTTTCCTCATCGGTCATCTCGTATGGTAACTTCTCTAGAGGCTTGAGAGATGGGCTGAATCTGTATTGCCTCTTGCCTCTGGCTGTGCTGCTAGACATCGGAGCAGCCGGAGCGCCTGCTGCTGTCTTCTTTTGTTGCTTACGAGGCAGAGAAGAAGGCGGCGGAGTGCTACGACGCGCCGGAGCAGCCGGAGCGGAGGCGACTGTGTTCCGCTGTTGCTGACGAGGCGGAGGAGGAGGCGAGCTGCTCGGACACGCCGTTGAAGGAGGAGAAGGTGGCGGAGTGCCGCCACACGCCGGAGCAGGCAAAGAAGGAAGCGGAGTGCCCTGATCACTCGCCAGAGGAGGAGGCAGAGTGCCCTGACTCGCCGGAGGAGGAGGAGGAGGCGGAGGCGTCCAGTTTGGATGGTTGGTGAGCTCCTTCTGCCATAGACATGGAGTCTTCATAGCAAGACCCAGCTTAGTCTCCTCTTCACTGGTAGGGTGGTCAAGCTCGTGATCGTCAAATCCCTCCATTATTTCATCGACCATCATACAACATAGCCTTGTGGAACCGGAAGGCAGTGAAAAGTTGCGTCGGGTTCAGGAGGTGCAATAGAGCCAACAGCCGCCTTGACTTTGAGGTTCTGCCATTGCGCCATAAGGTGGCAATCTTGAGCCTCCGTGATAGCATCCACGGGGTAGATGGGAGCCGTGAACTCAGGCTGCTAAAGGAGCTCGGTGGAAGCCACCCTGCTTCTCCGCTGAGTTGGCGGGGTAGCTTCTGGGGTGTCTCCCGCAGGTTCCTGGATGTGAACTGCTTGTTCCTCTAGTGCTCGTACCCTTGCATTCAGCTTCTGCAGTTCGGTCTCCTCCACTTTCCTCTTCCTCTCCTGGATTTTGTAACTGCCTGCACCGGGAAACCCAACCTTCCACGCAACGGAGCCTGTCGTGCCTCGTGTTCATCCAGGGTGCTCAGGATTGCTGAGGGCCTATGTGAGCTCGTCGTTCTCTCTGTCAGGAACGAACGTCCCTTGCTGCGATGCGGCAATATACTTCTGAAGCTTCTTTACGGGTATTTCCAGTTGATGGTCCGTCCAACGGCACTTCTCTGTTTTAGGGTCCAAGGTTCCCCAAACCCCGAAGAACCAAGTCCTTGAACGGTCTGGCCAGTTCAATGTCTCTGGTTCGACCCCTTTATCAAGCAGGTCATTCTCAGCCTTCTCCTACAACGGCCGGGCTTTGAGGTAGCCACCTAAACCCTTGCGATGGTGACGATCCTTCTTTGCAGCATTTATCTTGTTTGTCGCTGACATCTTCTTACCATTCTCCGATGTCTTGTGGGCCACAAATGCGGGCCAGTGATCTCTTATCTTCTCAAGTCGGCTGGTGAATTCTGGAGTCTTCCCTTTGACGACAAACGTTGATTTCAACTCATTCTTCCACCTCCTGAATAGATCTGCCATCTTCTTAACAGCATGAGCCTTGAGCAATGGCCTTGTATCTCGCTTATCCGGATCCTCCTCTGGTGGTAGGGTGAAATTTGCCTTCAGCTTAGTCCAAAGATCATCTTCCTATCTATCGTTGACATAAGACACTTGAGTGTCTTCGCTCTTAGGCTTATTCCATTGGTGGATGCTGATCGGGATCATGTCCCTAACAAGAACCCTGCACTGAGCAGAAAATGCTTCCTTGGTCCGGCTGGGTTCAATCGGTAGGCCATTGCCCTTGATTGTTGTGATCGTGAACCTTTCATCCTGGCGCAACTTTTTCTTCGGGCCTTGTCTCGTTACCGAAGTTTGGCTCAATCCGGAGGGTAGAAAAGAAGAAAGAAGAGAGTTAATATGTATACATACCAAAACAATGAATGCATAAATTAGCTAATGAGCATCGGCTTAATTAATATATATATATATACCTGGCCGGACTCCGTTCGGTCACCAGAGCTATCATCACGGTCTCCTTCTTGCACCGGCATTCGGACACAAGAGCCATCATGATCATGTCCTTCCTCCTCCATTGTTCCATGACCGGAGCCTGCTTCACCCCTCCTTCCAGACCATCGGTGTCGTTGAGATAGTATGAGACATCACCTCCGTCGCGGATTATGTCCCCCAACAACTATTCTGTTTCCAAGTCTCGGTGCTCCATAGTTTCTGCAAATATTACAACATGGCAATTAATATACAAACATGACAGATGGATATATTAGTGGCAAACGTAGACCTAGCTAGCTAATCACAACAAGGAATCATATTAGTGGCCTCGACGCTTCTACGATTTGGGGTGGCCTCGACAACGCTTCTAGGGTTTGGGGTGGCCTCGGCGACAACGCTCTTTTAACTTGGTAAATTTGGGTGGCCTCGGCAATGCATCTACGGTTTGGGGCGGCCTCAGCTACGCTTCTAGGGTTTGTGGTGGCCTCGACGATAATGCTCTTTTAACTTGGTAAATTTGGGTGGCCTCGGCAATGCTTCTATGGTTTGGGGCGACCTCAGCTATTCTTCTAGGTTTTGGTGTGGCCTCGATGACAACACTCTTTTAACTTGGTAAATTTGGGTGGCCTCGGCAACGCTTCTAGGGTTTGGGCCGGACCGCCTCTCTCATGATTGTCCGACGTCCGAACCAACAAGGGATTTAACAAAATGGGGCAATTCTGGATGTGCAGAAAATGGTCCATATTTTTCCTGATCTCATCTACCCTTCTAGATGTCATGTTGTCTAGTGTCAAAGAATTCGCCCTATAGTGAGTCGTATTACAATTCACTGGCCGTCGTTTTACAACGTCGTGACTGGGAAAACCCTGGCGTTACCCAACTTAATCGCCTTGCAGCACATCCCCCTTTCGCCAGCTGGCGTATATCGCTATTTGTAAGGCCTTTGCTGTAATTCGTACCAAATGGCGAATTATTCTATCAGGAACTCCGTTCCAAAACAACTTTCAAGAGCTTCATAGCGTCATACGCCTGTTAGTTCTGGCAAATGATGAAGCCATGGATTTCTTCAATACTTTGACAAACGACGTGACACATAGAAGAATATATATATATATATATGATCAGAAAAAAATTGGATCAACTTGTGCACATCCACAATGGGGGCATTCTTGATAAATCTGGACCATCGACCCCTGGACGACGCTCGACCCTCGACCCCTCGGCGACCCTCGACCCTCTACCCTAGTTCACAACCCTCGACCTCTCGGCGATCCACGACCCTCTACCCTAGTTCCCGACCCTTGACCCCCTCATGTCACGTTTGTCTAGTGCCAAAGGATTCAACAAAACCATGGCTTCATCATTAGGCGAAAGTAACAAGCGCATGATGGTACGAAGATCTCCAAAGTTATTTTGGAACGGAGTCCCAGATAGGATAATTCTCTTTTTGGTACAAAGTTCAGCAAGAGCCTTCTGAATATCGCTATTTGGAAGCCCTTTGTTGAAGTTCGTACCAAAAGGCAAATTATCCTATCCGGGACTCCGTTCCAGAATAACTTTTGAGAACTTCATACCATCATGCCCCGGTTACTTCCGACTAATGATGAAGCCATGGATTTCTTCAATAATTTAACACAAGGCGACCTCTCAACCCCTCGGCGATCCTCGACCCTCGACCCCTCGACGACACTCGACCCTCGAACCCTCGGCGACCCTCGACCCCTCAGCGACCCTCGACCCCTCGCCGACCCTCGAACCTCGACACCTCATCAACCCTCGACCCCTCGGCGTTCCTCGACCCTCGACGACCCTCTCCCCTCGAACCCTCGGCTACCCTTGACCCCTCGGTGACCGTCGACCCTCTACCCTAGTTCCCGACCCTCGTCCACTCAGCAATCCTTGACACCCTCGTTCCCGATAAAAATTAAGAAGAGGAATAAGAAATAAAAAAGTGGAGAAGAATAAAAAAAGGAGAAGAAGAAGGAATAGAGGAGAAGAAGAAGGAATAGAGGAGAAGAAGAAATAAAATCTTCTTCCTCTCCTCTTCTTCTCCTTCCTTCTCTTCTTATTTTTTCTCCTCTTCTTCTCTTTTTTCTCCCCTTTTTCCTCTCCTTCATTTTCTTCCCTTATTCCTTCTTCCTTCTTCCTCTTTTCCATACATATAAAAAATCTAAAATATACATACATACAAAAAATACATCCATACAGACATACCTATAAAAATAAATCATATATAACAAAAAGCATATATACCAGAAAAAAAGCAATGTGGCAGCGGCGGGCAGGACAGGGGCACGGTGCTTACAGAGGAGGCGTCGGGGAGGGCAGGGGCGGGCCGGGCGGCGTCGGGGCAGGCGGCGGCGGCGACGGCACGGTGGAGCAGCCTGACAGCGTCGGCGACGACGCGGTTGAGCAGGGCTCGGCGGCGACGGTGCGAGGAGCAGCGCTGGGGCGTCGAGCACGAACTAGCGATGGAAATCTGAAAATTTCCTAATTGTTGATTATATTGCAAAGGCTTTAGTCTCAGTTGGTGGCACCAACCAGGACCAATGCCCCCCTTTAGTCCCGGTTGGTGCCACCAACCGAGACCAAAGGTCTCTTTTCAGCAGCCCAAAGGGCGGGAAATAGAGATCATACCTTTGGTCCCGGTTGGTGGCACCAACCGGGACCAAAGGGGGGCATCGGACCCGGTTGATGCCACGAACCGGGACCAAAGGTGGGCATTGGTACCAGTTCGTGCCACCAACCGGGACCAATGGGCCTTGCACAACGGCGTGGTGGGAGTTTAGTCCCACCTCGCTAGCTAAGAGAGAGTCGCACATGTTTATAAGGTGTTATGCGCCTCAGTTGTCGAGCTCCTCTCTAAAGCAGGCTTACGGGCCTAACCTCTCTGTGCATGCATTTTGGCCTACTAGGCCTTCTGCGGGCCTGAATCCTGGCCCACCTGTATGGTTGGGTTTCTAGTCGTATTCAGGCCGTGGTGGCCTAGTAGACGGCATTTTTTTCTAGTTTTTTTGTTTTGTTTTTTGCATTATTTATTTTCTTTTGTTTTTTGTTTTTTTAATTGTTTTTGCTTTTAGGTCAGAAAAATTATAAAGTTTCTGTTAGTGCCATTAGTTTTTAAATTTGAATAGTTTAAATTTGAATTCTTTGAAATTTGTGTGAATCACTAGTTTATGAATAACTTTACTATAAAAATAGATTTTGGAGTGATTATTTTTCCTAACAAAAAATAGATTTTGGAGTTTGTGATTAACAGTTTTTTGTTATTTTAGTTTCTAACAAAAAAATCTTTATGATAATTCTTTTTGCTGTTAACGTTTCTAACAAAAAAAGTTCTTTATGAAATTCCTTTTTTCTTTTAATGTTTTGAACAAAAAATACTTTGATAATTTTAGTTGCATAAATTTTATATAATTTTAGTTTCAATAATATTAGAGGTTTATAAAAGCTTTTTAGTTGATTCCTTTTGCTATTAGAGTTTCATTAAAGTTTTCTAGTTCATTATTTTTTCTATTAGAGTTTCATTAAAGTTTTCTAGTTCATTATTTTAGTTTATTATTTTTGCTATTAGAGTTTCATAAAAATTTTCTAGTTCATTCTTTTTTATACTATTTCATTCTTTGAGCTAAATGACCCTGAAATTGAAAAGCACTTCAGATGAACCCTGAAGAGGTTGAAAATTGGCATGGTATCACCATTTCACCCACATAGCATGTTCTAAAAAGTTGAGAGGGTTACGACAAAAACTGAATGCACTTCGTGTACAAAATGGACAATCTCTTTCGAAGTATGTGGGTTTGGGACAAAAACTCATTTGTTACAAAGGGATTTCATTTTTTTGAACTTATTTGAACTGCAGACTTTTCGTGTGTTCAAAATGAACCATTCAAAGCCACATCATCAATTTTCAACCCTTTCTGACTTGATCGCTTATTTTTCATGCATTTACTGTTTTTTGAGCTATATGACCCTGAAACTGAAAAGCACTTCAAATGAACTCTGAATAGGTTGAAAATTGGCATGATATCATCATTTCACCCACATAGCATGTGCTGAAAAGGTGAGAGGGTTACAGCAAAAACTGGATGCACTTTGTGTACAAAATGGGCAATCTCTTTCGAAGTATCAGGGTTTCATACGGAAACTCGTCTGTTACAAAAGGATTTCAATTTTTTGGAACTTATTTGAACTCCAGATTTTTTGTGTGTTCAAAATGCACGATTCAAAGCCACATCATCAATTTTTAACCCTTTCTGACTTCATCTGCTATTTTTCATGCATTTACTGACTTTTTTGAGCTATATGACCCTGAAATTGAAAAGCACTGCAAATGAACTCTGTAGAGGTTTAAAATTGGCACGGTATCATCATTTCATCCACATAGCATGTGCTAAAAAGTTGAGAGGGTTACGGAAAAAACTAGATGCACTTCGTGTACAAAACAGACAATCTCTTTCGAAGTATCAGGGTTTCATACAGAAACTTGTCTATTATAAAAGGCATTTCATTTATTAACATGTAATTGCAGTGATATTCTAGATCAGAGGCATCATCATAATAGTTGTGGAGAGAAAGTCTTCACTTTTTCTTTGCTTGTGTCCTTTGCTTATTGCGCCGTAACCATGTATATTCTTCAATGCTTAACAGGGTGCTTGGGTCAGCCTTGACTTTGAAGGGAGGAATTTCATGAAACTTTTCATAATCTTCAGACATGTCTGTCTTGCCGTCCAATCCCACGATGTCTTTTTTTCCTGAAAGAACTATGTGGCTCTTTGGCTCATCGTATGATGTATTCGCTCCCTTATCTGTGCTTTTTCTTGGTTTGGTAGACATGTTCTTCACATAGAAAACTTGCGCCACATCATTGGCTAGGACGAATGGTTCGTCTGTGTATCCAAGATTGTTCAGATCCACTGTTGTCATTCCATACTGTGGGTCTACCTGTAACCCGCCTCCTGACAAATTGACCCATTTGCACTTAAACAAAGGGACATTAAAATCATGTCCGTAGTCAAGTTCCCATATGTCCACTATGTAACCATAATATGTGTCCTTTTCCCTTTTGGTTGCTGCATGAAAGCGGACACTGCTGTTTTGGTTGGTGCTCTTTTGATCTTGGCGATCGTGTAAAATGTATTTTCATTTATCTCGTATCCTTTGTAAGTCAATACAGTCGAAGATGGTCCCCTGGACAACCCGTACAGCTCATCAGAGATAGTGTTGTCACCTCTGAGATGTGTTTCCAACCAACTTCCAAAAGTCCTGATGTGTTCACATGTAATCCAGTGGTCCGACTGCTCCGGCTGTTTGGAGCGCATGCTGTTCTTGTGTTCATTGACATACGGGGTCACCAAGGTAGAGTTCTGTAGAACTGTGTAGTGTGTTTGAGACCAATGATGCTCACCCCTACATATTATTGAGTCCCCTCCAAGCGTCTTTTCCAGCCAGTCTCTCATCATACCGCGATTGAGGGAGACCAATCCTTACCTAATATTAAAGGACGGAGGCTTTCATAGTTATCCATAAGTCATTGCTTTATATCCGTTAATTTTATGTTAACATAAGATAGACGACTGAGATTTAAAAGGACTTTTTTCTATATAATACTATCTCTAAGGTTTCATCTAATATTACGTACAGTTTTCATCCATCTCTGCCCGCATCGTTCCATCTTCCCGTTTTTCCCACACCTCGCACACTCTTCGATAAAAAACATCCAAAATAAATAGTGAGTCAATGGCCTCTGTCTCCCAACAGATTTGCTTGCCTTTTTTTTATCTCGCCTGCCCCACAGTAGAGAGATTTTCATGGAAGAGAAAGATTTTCACGGGAGTAATTTAGAAAGAGATAGAGAGAGATAGATATTTTAACGGGAGAAATTGAGAGCCGGAAAGTCTCCCTGTAGGAAGTTTCTTTCGGATGTTCTCACGGAAGTGAATTAACTGACAGAGAGATATACGGGAGAGACAAATTAGGATTCAATCCTGGAGAACGCATCTTGCCTGCTCTGCAGCCAATGCTGAGCTGGCAACCAATCCTGCAAATTAGTTGGCTGAATCTGGAGTGAAGCGCGTTAACGGCGGCCACCGAAGAGTGAAAGGCTGTAAATTGGAGAGAAGGAGGTGCCAAGCCATGGATGGGACGCTCAGTACCCTCCCCCCCAACGTCAGTGTCAAGCCTCATGGGAACCTTGCCGTCCGGGATGGCGACGGCAGCAATGCGGATGACGGCCGATGCGCTCAAGAAGATCACCACGTAAGTGTGGTGTGTGCTGGCCGACAAAGGAATCAAGCGCGTCATGGTCAACCTGCTGTCCATTGAGCATGAGCGACTGCCAGCAGAACCTCACGTCGGGCAGAGATAACTTCTGGTTCGTCGCCTCGGTGTGCTTCTCTTAACCGGCGGGCAGCACGCAGCGTTGGTGGCAAGCACATGAACAGAGGTATTGTTAAGCTGAATTAATGTATGCCCGTGATTGGAACCGTAAAGGCTGGGCATGGGAGCTTGTACTAGGGGAAGTGTGGTGGCCGGAAGGCAATACTAGGGGAAGAAGATGCATGGAAAAAGAGGAATCATGAGAGTAGATGGGAACGGGAGTTCAGATGGGAGTATTCCGTGACCATGAGAGATGACCATGTAGACCTTTTTGACCCAATAGTTTAGTTCTTAATTCATGCCACTAATCTTCAC